>NW_007258864.1:0-37513 GCF_000164805.1 Carlito syrichta | reverse complement strand
GATTCCTAAAAGCTCTAAAAATCGACCTTCCATATGACCCCACAATCCCCCTACTGGGAACATACCCTGAAGAACTCAAATCACACTATGAAACAGATACCTGCACACGTATGTTTATTGCAGCATTGTTCACAATAGCAAGATCATGGAACCAACCATGCTGTCCATCAAAAGAGGACTGAATTTAAAAAATATGGTACATATACACAAATGGAATATTACACAGCCATAAAAAAGAACAAAATCATGAATTTCACAGCAACCTAGATGGAATTGGAGTTTATAATACTGAGTGATCTCTCACAGAAACAAATATCTGAGTATCACATGTTCTCACTCATAAGTGGACCTTGAACAACTATTGTAATACTATAAGAAAAGGATTGACAGTGGTGGGAAACTATGGGGGGGGCAGGGAGGGGAAGGGAGATGGAATTAATGGTAGTCAGTATCTGTCTGGGGATGGGGGGCCACCTCATCAACAAGGGTACCCGCACAATGCATATTTGTCTACCTAACCCTTAACTGTACCCCACAATTTTAAAATAAAAAATATGTTAAAAAATAAAATAAATAAAGTACGTGGAGATATGTTTTTTGGTTCAGTGTTTTCTTTTTTTTCTTTTTTAACAATTTCACAGCATTCAGTGTTATTATGTTCCTCTGATACATAGCAATCATGGAATTGGGAGGAACAGTGTCTATTTTGAATTACATATCTGCTTCATAAACAGCTAAACTAGATAGAAATGTATCTAACTAGTGAATAACCATACGCAACCTAGTTGTTCTTTTGCTTACAGCTAAACTGTCCTTACTGAGAGTTCATTCCAGCTAGTCATAGCTAGAAGAGAACTCTCCAACTGGGATGGGGCCTGGCTGACTTTGCTTTGCTTTGCCCTCTGGTTGGGTTCCACGATTGTCTTGGCAGGTCATTGCCTATTCATGTAGAAATCTCTATAAAGATGAACTGGCTAAAGAGATGCTTCAGGCTTTTAAGGCTTCAAATTACAAAATTTTCTGCCTAAAATGCTGTTGCTTCTATTCTGCTCCTGCCCACCTCTCCCATTCATCTCCCACACAAGTCACCTCATAATTTATACTCTAGCAGTACAAACCACTTAGAATTCCCTGACACACTGTATTGTTTCTTGACTCTGTACCTTGGCACAGGCTGTTTCCTATGCCAGGAATGCCATTCTCTGTTCCTTGTCTCGCTGGCAAGCATCTAAGTCTCCCTGGCAAGGCCCTACCCAGACATCACTCCTTCTCTCATAACATCTCTGAGTTTTGCAATCCAGACTTATCATAACCTAAAACAAAAAAAGGGCAAAATTCAATCACCTTGTCCGACATTTAGTATCTTCCATATTATGCACAACAGATTAATCCATCTATTTGTTTATTTAAGCAATATATAAGTTATGGTTTGGGTGTTTATCCCCGAAGACCTCATGTTGAAGTTTGGTCTCAATGTTGAAGGTGAGGTCTAATGAGAGAACTTTGGATCACAGAGGTGGATCCCTTGTGAATAGATTAAAGCCCTTTCTCAGGAGGGAGGTGAATGAGTACATATTCTATTTGTTCTCAGGAGAGCTGGTAGTTAAAAAGAGCCTGGCACCTCCCTGCCTCTCTTGTTTCCTCTTTCTCTATGTACTCTCTTCACATGCCAGCCACTGTCTGCCTTCTGCTATAAATGGAAGTAGCCTGAAACCCTCACAAAAAGTCAAGCAGATGCTGGAAACATGCTTCCTATACATCATACAGAACTATGAGCCAAATAAGCTTCTTTTTAAAAAACTAATTACCCAGTCTCAGGTAATCCTTTATAGCAACACAAACTGGACTAAGACAGAAAAATTAATATGGAAGAATAGGCTTTTGCTAAAAAAAAAAAAAATAGCTAAAACATGGAAGCAGTTTGAAAAGTGGGTAATGAACAGAGGCTGGGAGAGTTGGAAGGCTCAGTAGAAGACAAAAAAAAATGGGGGAAAGTTGGAACTTCTTCAAGATTGGTTTAGAGGTTGTGAGCAAAATATTGATAGATATATAGATAGTAAAGGCCTGGCTGACAAGATCTCAAATGGAAATGAGAAACTCATTAGGGACCTGAGCAAAGATCACCCTTGTTACACCTTAGCAAAGAACTTGACTGCATTGTGTTCTTGCTATAGGACTTTGAGAAAGGTCAGAATTAATAGTGATGTCCTAGGGAATCTGGTGGAATAAACTTCTAAGCAACAAAGCATTCAGGAAGTTATGCGGGTAGTTAACTGATTACACCGAACCATCTGAGGTACAGGAGCAAAGGCATGACTTAAAGGTGGACTTTATCATCAAAAGGGAAGCAGAGCTTAACAATTTGGAAAATTTGCATCCTAGACAAGTGGTTGAGAAGAAAAGAGAATTTTCAGAAGAGAAACTCAAGAGTTCAGTGAACAGACCTTTTGCTAAAAAGATTAACATGGATAAAAGGAAACCAGGTGTTAATAAACAAGACAATGAGAAAACAGGTCCCAAAGTTATTTCAGAAATCTCCAACGCAACCCCTCTCATCAAGGCCCAGAGACCTAGGAGATCAGAAGGGTTTGGAGGGATAGACTTACAAAGCTGCTGTCCCATACCAACTCAAAACACTGCTCCGTACCTCCAGGCCACTCCAACTCTAACCCTGGCTCAATTGACCCCAGGTACTGCTTGAGCCTTGGCGCTGGAGTATGCAAGCAATGAACCTTGGAGCGCACACGTGGTATTCTGTCTGCAGGTGGAATGCAAGACTAGTGGAGGCTTGGAGCTTCCACTTGGATCTCAGAGGATGCCTCAAAGAACCTGGAATGGAGGCAGAAACCGGACACAGGGGCAGAGATATCATAGAGCGTCTCCTTGTGGAGCTGTGGGAATAGGGTTTCTCCAAATACCCCCAGAATAATGGAGCTACCAGCAGTGTGCAAGCTCCGTGGAAAAGCCACAGACATTCAACTCCAACCCATGAGAGCAGCCAAATAGGCTGCACTCAAGAAAAGTCACTGCGGCGAAGCAGCTTGAGGCCTCAGGAGCCTACCCTTCATGCCAGTGTGCCCAGAATTCTGGACATGGAAATGATTTTGGAGCTTTAGGATTTAATGTCTACCCTGCTAGGTTTTAGAATTGCATGGGGACTCTTTCTTTTGGCCTATTTCTCCCTTTTGGAATGGGAATGTTTACTCAGTCAGTGCCTGTACAACCATTGCATCCTGGAAGAAAATAAGTTGTTTTTGATTTTACAGCTTCGTAGCCTGAAAAATCTTACCTTGAAGCTCAGAAGAAACTTTGAAATTTGAAGTTGGTCCTGTAATGAGCTAAGACTCTTGGGACTATTGGGAAGGGATGACTGTGTTTTGTAATATGAGAACATGATTTTAAGGGTCAATGTGGGGAATGATAGGGTTTGGAAGTTTGTCTCCCTAAGCCTTATGTTGAAATTTGATCTCAGTGTTGGAGGTGAGGCCAAAAGGGAGGTGTTTATGTCATGGGGATAGAAACCTCATTAATACTTTTATGTTCTTTTTCAGTGATGGTGGTGGTGGTGGTGGTAGTGGTGGTAGGGTTAGTGAGTTCTCACTCTGTCAGTATCCTGGAGAGCTAGATATTAGGAAGGGCCTGGAACCTCTTGCTCTGTCTCTTGCCATGTGATCTGTGCACATATGAGGTCCCCTTTACCTTCCACCACGAGAGGAAACAGTTAAGGACTCTCACCAGAAGTTAGACAGACGTTGGCACCACACTTCTTATACAGTCTACAGAACCATGAGCCAAATAAACTTCTTTCTTTAAAAATTACTCAGCCTCAGGTATTCCTCTAAAGCAACACAAAATGAACTAAGGCAAAAGATATTAAAGATTTAAAAGATGCCTAAGACACAATGTTTGGTTGTAAAAAGCTTACTCCATAATAGGAAGAACCAAAAACCAACCAACACAAAACCAACATGTACCATGTACAGTATAATAAACAAACAACAGTAACAATACACACATACACACACACACACACACAATGTAAAATGTATTCACTGGGTAGCTAGTAACATCAGAGAATAAAAGACTGCATGAATAAAATATTGAGAGAAAAAATGAAACAAGATTTTCCATCCATAATACATATGTAGGCAGGGTCATTCATATGTGAGTGACTTCAGCTTATATATATGCTTCTGTATATATGACTGTGTTATAAGCAACATATAGAAACCAAAAGAATCACAGATAATGACTCCTTGGTTTCTTTCATTTTGTATATGTGAAACTAAGTGAAAAAAATGGGCAGAGATTACCACATCAGGGTAACTAAGGCATGCAAATCAACAAAATCTAAAAATGGTATGTAAATATCAATTTAGAGTATAAATTCTATGAGATCTATGAGATCAGAGACTTTTCTTAATTCAGTGCAGAAAGTATTCATGCTTCTACCAATGTTCAACCCCAGAGAATGCATTCAATACTTTATGCACTGCCTTCTTCTCAAGTCTATTATCTGTGTTATCTGTTCCTGATCCTGCCTCTCCCATCAATACTTTTCTACTGGATCATGACCCTCAGCATGTAGGTATTTGCTCATATCTACCAGTTAAAGTAGATTCCTGTTATTCTAAATTTTAGTAGTTAATTTGCTTTCTACAAAGTATTCAATTAAAACTTATAATTAATCCATTTGTTCATTTGGAATTTTTAAAATGCTGGGAATGTTCTAGTTCTTGGTCTGAGAATTTGTACAGATTTTACCTTATTGAGATCTATACTTATGCTTTTAATAGTTTTTGGTATCTTAAGTTTTGTTAGTTATATTTTTATTTGCTATTTACATTTATATCATGTTTGTTATGTGCATTAGTCATGAAGATCTTGTTTTTCTACTGTTCCATATGAACATTTAATTAGCAGTTTAGCATGAAAATACAAATTAATTTAAAAATGTTGCTGTTGCTAATAAATTTTTATTTCAATCAGTTTGAATTGAAATGTGGGGTCTTTATTAATTAGTACCTTGACAGAAAACAAGAAAAATTGAGAGATGACTAATCATAATCCCAAAAGAAGAGAATAAAGATAATGTAGAAGGACAATATTTGTAGAGCTAATGCCCAAATAAGTTTCAGATTTAATGATGAGCATAAACTCTTTCATGAAAGAAGAAAATTCAGAGATACAGGAAGCACAAACTATACAAAGAAGGGCAAATAATGACTCAACACCTCACCAAGTTGTAGTGGAACTTCAGAACACCAGACAATAAGAAGGTCAATTTTAGAAAGTGGAATCATAAGATGAAATTTTAACAGAGAACTGAATGGTAAGAAAGAGTGAACCATGTGACCTAGCTCAAGGAAGAGCAAAAGTCAGTGCACTGGAGCACATTTACAAGAAACGTGATGCAAAACGTGCTTGGAAATTAGGCAGCTCATAGACTCCTTGGAAGTCCTGAGGATAAGCATGAATTCTTTTTTCTAAGTGTGATAAGAAGTCACTGGAGAATTTTAAGTATGTGAATGACATGAATGGAACTCATGATTTTAAATGATCACTACCTGTCTTGTGAGGAATGGACTGGGAGTGAGTGAGGAGAGTGGGTTGGAATAATGTGACAGCAGTAGTGAAGTGTCAAGGAGTTGGATTGGAAATGTATGTTAAAAGTATAACATATAGAGCTTCTTGGTGGCTTTGGATGAGTATTATGGGAAAAAGAGCAATAAGGAGTGATTTCTATGAGACAGAAAGACTTGAAGTGCAAGACAAAATTGTATTTTAGACATAAATTTGAAATTAACATTAAGTGGAAAGGTTGTATAGACAATTGAATACATGTGTCTTAAGTTCAAGTCAAAGTTAGGGATAAAGATTTAAATTTTAGAAGATTCAACTAATTAATGCTATAAATAATACTAACAATGTATGTTGACTGTAACAGGTGATGATCAGTTTAGTAGTTTCTCCTAATCTGGGAAAGAAGTCAGACTTTTTTTTTTTTTTTTTTTTACAAAACCAATATATTCTTACAATTGGAAGAGATTTTTGTGAGAGCTAATTTATTTGCACCAAACACAACTCTCCCATTATGCCTTGCAAATATATTGAATACTACAAGGTGATCAAATTTATAAATAGTGCAAAACACTATTTCACACTTACTTCACACTTTTTGACTATGTTTTATTGAATGAAAAATGAATGGTATTCTACTCCAATATCATATATTTCTTGCGGCTTGTCTACCCAAAAGATCTTTCCTTCTGGGAGTACTAGACTGATCCATAGACTTGCTTACACAGAGATAGGGAAAGAAAGAACCTCAACAGCCATTTCCTTAACCCTCAGGGAGATTCTCTGCTTTTCCTTTCTTTTTAGCCAAAGCTAAAGAAATGGAGTGAAAAAGATTGAATTTAATCAATTTCATCTCAAGCTGGCTAAGAGAGTATCTTTCTGTGGCATTGCTGTAAAATGACACAGTGAAGCTGCTCAGTCTCATTAACTTTACAAGCCAATCTGCTATTAACATCTGGTGGTAAATTTGCCAATAATGAAAAAGACTGAGATATACTTCCTGGAATCACAGCTTTACACATTTTAAATATTCAGTATGATCTTTCCTGTATTTCTGATTGTCTGCCAGCATTCTAATTTTTAAGGAACAGCAAGGGTTGTTGGAAAGAAGATTGACAGGAAATACAGGCTGGTTAGTGTTTTTCTTTTTTTTTTTTTTTTTCCTGACTTGGTCTAGCACATTGGATTAGTTACCTCAATTTCCTTACTTAGAACAAGAGATATCTGGTGACTAATGAGCCTAGGTAAAATTGTATGATGGAGACCTCAGCTTCTTACACATCAAAACCAGTCATGTGCTTAGACCCTTCCATCACAAGATCCATCATCACAACTCCAGATAAACTTTTCTCTCCCTTTTGCAAGACTGTTTCTTAACACTGTACACTTTCATTTACAAAGTTCACTGATGCTGAAATTTAAAAATTGTTTTAACATTCTTTAATTTGACCACAGAAACTTTCATTTAAAATATAATTGTCTAAGCCGGGCTCAGTGGCTCAGCCTGTAATCCCGCGCCTTTGGGAGGCTGAGGTGAGTGGATTGCCTGAGCCCACGGGTTCGAGACCCACCTGGGCAGCGAGACCTCATCTCTAGAATAAATCAAAAAATCAGCCGGGCGTGGTAGTGCATGCCTGTAATTCCGGCTACTTGGAAGGCTGAGGTGGAAGGATCGCCGGAGCCCAGCAGGTCCAGTCTGGGCGACAGAGTGAGACTCCAACTCAAAAAAATAAAATAAAAATAAAAATAATAATAATAATAATTGTCTACTTTTACTGATATTACAGTGAACTAGGACAAATCACAGGGCCACAGAGGAAACTGAGATGAAGTCAGGCACAAGATTTAAGTCCCACATAAGCCGGGCTCGGTGGCTCAGCCTGTCATCCTGCACTTTGGGAGGCTGAGGTGAGTGGATTGCCTGAGACCGTGGGTTCGAGACCCGCCTGCACAACTTGGCGAGACCTCATCTCTACAATAAATTTAAAAGTTAGCCAGGCATGTTAGTGCGTGCCTGTAGTTCCAGCTACTTGGACGGCTGAGGCAGAAGGATCGCCGGGAGCGGCCACTGCACTCCAATCTGGGTGACAGAGTGATACTCCAACTCAAAAAAAAAAAAAAGTCCCATATAGATGTTAAATAACTAATGTCAAAGAGTCTTAAAGTAGCAACAGGACTTTTTTTTTTAAGCTATACATGTCAATCTGCCTTATCAAAGTAATTCTTGGAAAATACCCTAAGTCTCAAATTAAACACAATACTAAGTCAACACACAGAAATTAGAAATATTTGAAAATATGAAAAATAATACAAATATCCATTGTGCTTTTGTTAGAGTTTGAAATTCTGAATATAAGAATAGCATTCACTCAGCAATGTGTGTATCAGATTGAAATTGAAGATAAAGTAGATCCACTGATAACTGCAAATACAGAATTCTCTCACTACACAGTGCTATGTCTTGTGAGTGCATTAAAATATTACAGAATGGTTCTGAGTTAAATCAGCTAGAGGACTTTTCAAAAGTTATTATGAACTATAAATATATGCAGAACCAACTGTCCAATACTTCACATTCGGTCATTCTGGTCATTCAACTATAGCAGGGCCTAAAAAATTTTTAACATTCACCATTCTTACTCCATGATTCTGTTGATTTCACCAATGATTTAGCACACAAAAATATTATGATATATACCATGACTATTTCATCTCATAATGATCAAGTAAAAATATAGTCTCTAGAGATATCTTTAAAAATGATGGATGACTAATAATTCTACCTATGAACTAGGTATATTGAATAGAGTCGATTTAACCATCAAGAACAGAGGGTGTCATTAATTGCTATGTTTAGTAAATCTATTTGAAGTACTGAATGTCTGCAAATTTGAGTATCTTAACATGAAAGATAACAGTGCTAGAAAAATACAGAGAAAAGGACAACATATATTTCTATATAGAAAACCTGACATTAAACTTCAGTTAGAAATAAGAAAGCCAGCATCATTTGACTGCATATGATAAGTAAAACTACAAAAGCATTTAGAGGCAAATTCCTAAAATCTCTAAATTTATTACTAGTTACATAATCAAACTTATTAGGATATCTTGGGATCACATATGTTTCCTACATTTTATTTATTTTTCTATTTCTAGTACATGTTAGTACCTGAAATATAATGTTTAAAAATACTGTCTTGATTTTGCTGAGTTCTGTAATATATGGTTAATACCAATTGCCACAAAGAAAGCTCCGATATAATGAAAGGAGCATTATGGCCCAAATGCAAAATGTTTCAGATGAGCACTTAGCCATCCTTGTAAAATTTTCCCAAGAAGGGGAAAATATCCATATGCTTTGTGATCAATTGGCTGAAAATATTGCTGTGTGCTCTGTCATAACAGGCTGTTCTGCTGTAGAGACTTATAAATACTGGCTCGTGTCCAGTTTGTATAAGAGATTAACTTTATCAAATTCTCTGAAGATAAAGGCTCAGGCCGATTCATGTGACTGTGGTCACAGTAGCATAGCCAATGTGAAAAAGCTTACAAAGGAACAAAGACTGCCTCATTCATGGTGAAAGACATGGGTGCGTAGATACCGTAAGCTTCAGCAACAGCAACAAAAAATTGGCGGAGTTACTTGAATGTGGTCACCAAAATCAATTCCATCTTTTGTGGAACTGGTACTGTGAATGCTGATTAGGTAAGAAAACAAATACTGCCAGGTCATAGAGGAAAACATTTTTCCAGTCATTGATGATGAAATACTGCTGGAGCATAAAATATTCTTCTCTCGAAATAGATGGTTTTTACTGAAGCAGAGTCTCCTGGGTCTTCCTGTGACTCATTTCTTTGGCATTTTCCTTTGCCCTGGAGATTTTCTAAAACAGGATTTTGGTAATCGAGTATCAAGACCACTGAAGAGGTGGTAAAGTTGGGTTGGTAGAGATTGTGAAAGTCATGGCATTCATTGTAGTCCTGTGTTTGGAAAAGGATAGTCTGGTCATCTTCCCATCTCATACTCTCATGGTCTATAGCAAAGGTCACTTAGTCACCAGAAGTAGAATTTTATACAATTGTGGAAAACAGAGGAGTTTGAAATAATTAACAAATCTGTTGGTTTGGGGGAGAGAAGAAGGAAATAAATCATTGGTTGTGTTCTTTACTGGGGATAGATAAATGGTTAAGACTTGTCTTCTACATTTATTTTCAGAGATTAATAAATATATTCTCTAAAATTAAAATGGAATGTTTAGATCCAGAAATTCTTATGGAAAAAATAAAGCTCACCTTCAAATACTTATACCTTAAAATATATAAGGCATGATTTTCAATTTTTTCATAGATTCTCCACATTAAAGATTGATAATAATGCCCCTTTTAATTTTTCTTTCACATATACTGTAATATTGCTCTATGGTAGAGCTCATTTATTATAAAGTTTTTTTGTTTTACATTTTAAGGATGATCTTAAAAATGCATTTCCCATAAAGTCTATAAAAGATAATTATCTGTAAACGCTTTAGAAAAAGGTCAAATTAATATAATGCCAAAAGATCTTATCTTTTCCTTGAACTTTCACATTGCTTCTCTTTATCAAGTAACCCCAAACATGTGAAGACACCTTGAATTTTAATTTGGGAGCTCAAGTTGTCACACATATGCCAATGCAGAGTTTGGCTAATTTATCTGATGAAAGAAATGCGAATGCTAGAAAACCTACAAGCATGAATATTTGTTCCCTGGCCTTCTGTATATACTACTAAGATTTTCCTCTATCTTATCTTGCATTTTACTTTTACAGATTAAACTACTCGGCAATGATTGATGTAGTACCCACTCTAAGCAATGAATACCTCAAATCCTTGTAAATACCAGGATGGGAAACATAAAGCTTGTGATATTGTAAGTTCTGAATACAATCATTTTTCAGAAACCTGCTTAATATCATTTAGATTTAAGATTCAACTAGCTCTGTGGAAAATACTTTTATTCTAATACAAACTTTTCACTTGTGAAGTATATGAAAATGATTTCAAAACAGTAAGGAAACCAACTTCACTTCTTTGTTTGGTTCATACAAGAGATGACAGCATCTAAAAATTCAGTCATTATCGTGAACTTACAAAGTGTTACCTGAATAAGAGATGTATACAAAGTATCTCAGTTTACTAAAAGAGTAAGGAAGTTACTACTAATACTATTTTACAGATGGGGAAATGAGTACCTGAAAATATTAAATAAATTATTTTGAAGTCACACAACAAACGAATGTTGGATCCAGGATTCTAAGTTCCTTTTACGTCACATTGCAAATAAAATTCAGATAGCAGCTAGGCACGGAGGCTCATGCCTATAATCCCAGCACTGTGCGAGGCTGAGGCAGAAGGATTGCTCAAGGTCAGGAGTTCAAGACAAGCCTAAAAAAAAAAAAAAGCCAGATCCCATCTTTACAAAAAATAGGAAAAAAAAAATTAGCCAAGGAGGCTGAAGTGGGAGGATCACCTAAACCCAGTAGGTCAAGTTTGCAATGAGCCGTGATTGTACTATTACACTACAATCTGGATGACAGAGTGAGAACCCATCTTAAAAAAAATAAAAAAATTGGATGGCAGAATTTTTTCTACTTGGTGTCTTAGTGACATAAAGAGCTATCATTCCCTTTTCTAGAATTAATCTCTCCATAATTTTACCCCTAGAGCATTTATTACATTTATAAACCTTAAAATCGTCTACTTTTATTGTAGATATTTACATGCTGGTTTTAATAAGCTTGGAGATGTAAAGTTTATATCAAGATTTATGTTTTTGTCATATATGCATAATCCCAGTGCATAACATGGTATTTTACACCTGATTGGTACTTACTAGTGAACGAATGGTTTCCAGGAAGTTATCTTTTGTAAAATATCATAAAAGTTTACCAACACCTTGGTCTTTATATCAGAGGTGACTGTTTAGATTAGGTAAGCAAATATTGGGTCAACAACTCACTATACCATAAAACAGAAGTTGCAAAAGTCATTATTAGCACTTCTTTGCTCTTTCTATCACAGTAAGATGGCTAAACCTGATCTCCTGGTTATTCTCCTTTGTAGACTTTTATTGATTTTTTACAATCTTATTTAATTTTTAATTACTAGCGAACCAAGCTTTTGCCCTTTGATCACCTTCACCTCTACAGACTTAGCCTTTCTTTCATCTTTTGTAATCCATTCTTTCCATTCTTCAAAATCCAGTTTTAGGTTTTCTAGCCTCATATCACTTATTAGTAGAGTTTCTCTTTAAAAACTAAATCCATCTCCTCTATTTTTGTTTGTATTGCTTTTGTATATATACCCAGTTCTTTTATATGTCTATTTATTGTCTGAACAAGACTACAAAATTTCTGGAAGAGAGGTTGTATTTCTTATATATACCCTGAAAAAAATGACGCAAATTCAGTAGAAGGCTTTATAAAGTAAGCCTGTGGCAAATATTAACAAAAGTACAGAAGTAGAAAATGCCACAGTAGTTCATTGCCATTGTTAAATAAATTAGTACCAATTGCCTAGGATTAAGGTTTCTATCACTTTTTTCCAATGTATAACACATTTAGAATGTGTTATATTAACATATTACATGATTGGCAGATGTTCACTTATGATAACAGATTTATTCACATCAAGGTTTATTTGTATAGTCATCTTGTCCAACCATAGGCATAACCATTTGATCTGTGGGTATTATTAGTTCATTTACATCATTCTCAGCATAGTGGAAAGCTGGGGAAAATGGGCTTTTATGAAAGTGCTCCATTTGTTTAGCACCAAAAGTTGAGAACTTGCACATTATATGTTATTGAATATATAAAGAGCTACTTTCACGGACTCTTAAATGCTTGCTCATTTTTTAAGTTTTCCCAGTGCATTATATTTCTTTTCTTCAGATGGAAACATGTGTTGATATTTTTTGCACGATATCATTGTCATTAACTATAGCCCTAAATTATGTAATAACCACAATGTTTTTTCTTTTTTTTTTTTTTTTTTGAGTTGGAGTCTCACTCTGTCGTCCAGACTGGAGTGCAGTGGCCGCTCCCGGCCACCGCAGCCTCGGCCTGCTGGGCTCCAGCGATCCTTCCGCCTCAGCCTTCCTAGTAGCCGGAATTACAGGCATGCGCCACCACACCCAGCTGATTTTTTGATTTATTGTAGAGATGAGGTCTCACTGCCCAGGCGGGTCTCGAACCCGCGGGCTCAGGCAATTCACTCACCTCAGCCTCCCAAAGGCGCGGGATTACAGGCTGAGCCACCGAGCCCGGCTACCACAATGTTTTTTCAAAGCGTTACACAGATTATAACGTTCTATTATCAGTTATTCACACACATGAGCTAATGAAACAGGAATGGATAATGTAAAATAAGTGGTTTTATGTACACATACACTTCTCTATCAAGATACTGATAAGCAAGCTTCTACATTATTAGAGTTTTTAAAAATTGTGGGTAAAATAAAGAAAATGATCAGGCTATAATCAGAAATTTGGGCTCTTTTGGATAATGAAACAAGATTGTTTCTAACTAGAGATCAGATCATGGGTCCACTTCCAAAGGAAGGACCTGTCCCATGCCATTTTAGAGAGAGAGAGAGAGAAGTTGGGAAAAGAGAGAGCATGCCACACTAGTTAACAATTTTCTTCTCCAATAAAGAAGCCTTGTTGAAGAGAGGAAGATAATCTATAAACCAGCACAGTAGTGGTAAAAAATTGATTGCACGCGCTCAGTCTTGCTGATACATCTCATTCCGAGGCCTCTTAAGGAAGGAGTATGACAGGAATAGGGGAAACAAGGATAAGTCATTCAGGCCTCTCTCTCCTCACCTAGTAAAGGATGCTAAGAAGGTGCAGAATGAGCAGAGTATGGAAGAAATGGAAGATCAAAGTTCTCTTTGATACATAGTACACACAAAGTTTGATCACTTAGTCAAGATTTCTAGACAAAAGTTGAATATTGGTGACCTCCACATATTCTTCACTCCATTGGGAGATAGATACAAGTCACCTTCTCCCACATTTTGGAGTCTGGCAAGCCATGTGTATTAGCTCCCATTCTAAAGAGGAACCTTACAAAAAATAGTAGCATTCCTTAGCTGCTTCATGTGTTAAAGTATTTTTTAATATATTGCTTAACTGCCAACCTTGTTTCATTTTTGTCTTAAATTCTTTGGATAGTCTCATATCATGATTGCACAGATATTTTAAAAAGATTTTTATTATAACATAATGTTCTAATATTATTTTATTATAGCATAATATTTAATATTATGTTGATATGCTACATTAGAATGTAATAATATTCTAAAATAAAACTTTTAATACAGATAAGGTCACCTGAGGTTTTTAGGAAAACATTCCAAATGCAGAAAGCTGTGGGTTTCCCCTTTGTTCACAGTGTTGGACAGCTATCTATAAGGTCACAATCTACACAGATAGGGCAGATATGCACATATTAGGTTTTCAGTAAGTTAGCTGATTCACAGCTTATTCCATTTAGAGCATGGCATGCTGTTTTGGAGAAGCTGTTTCAAACATCTTTTCATGTATGTGTGACATTGACTTAGAAACAGACTCAAACTCAGCGCTTCATATCTATGCATAAAGGACTTTCAACAGATTATCTTACTGAGAGTAAAAATGCACATTCTTGTTTCCTGATACTGGTCAGGTAAGGATTTGCTCAGGGAAGATGTCAATCTGGGATAATAAAAGTGTCAGAAGTCCTCCTGCTGTGGGCTGAATTGTTCCCCTACAAAATTGACATGCTTAAAGCCTTAACCCCCAGTACCTCAGAATGTGAATGTATTGGAGATAAGGACTTTAAAGAGATAATAAGTTAAAATGGGGTCATTACGGTAAGCCCAAATCCAATATGACTGATGTCCTTATAACGAGGAAATTTGAACATAGATATGTACAGGAGAAAGACAACGTAAGGACACAGGAAGAAGATAGCAATCTATAAACAGAGGAGAAAGGTCGTAGAAGAAATAAACCCCGTTCACACCTCACTCTTGTCTTTTAAGCCCACAGAATTGTGAAAACAAATTTGTGTTGTTCAAGCCTCGCAGTCTGCGGTACTTTGTTTTGGAAGCACTAGAAAACTAACAAAGTACTGCACCCTAAATTCTGGTATATGGGAGGCCATAGATGCCCTCTGTTTAGACGATACAGATGACTTTTTGGGTCGGGCCAGTTCCCCTGAGGTGTTGAATTAGTGCCTATGAATCATCAGAGCCACAAAAGCCAAGAAGGGAGGCCTGGGCCTTGAATAATGACTTTGAGCCAGTTGCTGATCTGAGGGACTCATGCCACCTCTAATCTAGGACTGCAGCCAGGTTTCTGCCTGAAGGAACATGTATTCTGCTGGAGTTCTGCATGGTTATGGTTCAGTCCTTGTTAATAAGTTTATTGCCTTTGCTTCACTACTTATGACAGGGAAACAATTAAAAGGACAGTATCATTACAACGTGGTAATAAATTCATAGGGATCTGATTACTCTTGACTTCACAATGGCAGAGTGTAACACAGGCTAACTAAGAAATCCATCCCACTGATTCACATCCAAATCCCCATCCCACCAGGGAGCTCCTGATAATGAGTGAGATGTTAAAATTGGCCCACCAAAGTTGTTTGCAAACTCCCTTCACCTCTGAATGTTGGAAGAACATATAGTAACTCATAAGAGAAAGAACTTCTTGAATGACCTGGGCAGGTACTAAGGAACATCAATGACTTTGCCGATGATGACTTTTCTATGCAGCCCTGAGCAGTGTCAAAAAACCAACAATGTTATAAGGATTCTATACAGCCAAGGACCTCTTATCTATTAGGGAAGGAAGATTCAAAAGAGGTGACAGAAATACAGAGAACAAAGTTTATGGATTTTGTAATCTACTGGTGCCCCAAGCTTCTTGGTTTGCTTTTAAGACATATGGAAAGTAAACAAATAGCATATGAAGAAAACAAAAGGACATGAGAGGGAGCCAGAGAGCTGACTCAGTTGTAAGCCTCTAGTAATGACTCTAGTCAAGCGAGGATTACATAATTGCAAATTTATGCTTGGTTGGTCATAGGAGTCTACACTGGTGGGTAGAACAATACCAGTTCCTAGCACAAGTATCTCATGAAAACTCAAAGCATGGCAGGCATAAGTTGATATAAGCCTTTCGTGTGTCCAAGAGAGGTGGTGACTGCTAATTGGAGGCAGAGGTAATACCAGAAGCACAGCCACAAAAGCTAATAAAAAACATGTATTCAAGGATATTTAAGACAAGTTGCCTGAGCTTCTCTTGTGGGAGCTCAGGCGAATTACACGGACCTGCAGGGGAGGTAGCCCATCTCCACCCCTAAGTCCTGTGAGGAGCACTACAGTCTTGCACCTTGTGAGGGTAAAATGATCAGCCAGCCTCATAAGCTGACCAAGTGTGTCTACCATTCCTCCATAAAACTAGAGATGTATACACAGGCCACAGGTCAGGTCATAAGCAGACCAGATAATCTGGGATATAGTAAAAAGTAAGGCTATCATTCTCATTAGAATCAACCCTGCAAGAGTCCATTAAATGTGCCCCCATTTAAAGCAAAGCAATCATGACTGTATCACATTAATCATTTCCCTCTCATAACTTGTTGGGCAGTAGTCTTCAGTAGGTTAAAAATTTTAAGTAATAATGATTTTAGTATCAAATATTAACCTAATAGTTGGTTATTTTCTTGTAGTAGAATTGACCTGTGTGCAGATAAAAGACTTTCAGAATATTTTAAAAGTATATTTTCATTATTATTTCCTTGAACTCTAGACCAGTTGGGGAGAAAGTTGAGTTTACTAGCCCCTGGGAGAATAAGGTTTATATTTCTCAAATACCCAGGCAGTATGGTACATTTTAAGTCATGCTCTGATAGGACATTAATTTTTCTATGTCATTCAGTCAGATGAGCAGATACAATTCTTTCCATGGATTATAACAGGTATAATAAAAAATGCAGACTGGAGAGTATTCTCTATTATATCAGGTCACACCAAATGACAAAGTTGGCTAATCAAGGGGCTCATCATGTAGGTAGTTCTTCATAGTCTAGGCCATTTGGGCATACATAATTCTCCAAAAGTCTCAACTCGTACCACCCATGATAGAGTGATGTCAGCAAAAGTGATGAAGTAAGGACCTCTGAAAATGACCTTTTCCATAACAGGAATATAACAAAAAAGGGAAAATTGTCAAAATCAACACTTTCAGGACTCTGGCAATCAACCACAGGCAGCATTTATAGTAAGTAAGAACAGCAACTTTTGTGGTATTTTTACTTTCTCTAGAGTCATCCTTACTCTACAGTTCTGTGATCACCTTGAAAAATAACAGCTTACAATTCCAGCACAACTTGAAAGTCTCTAGAAGGAACAGATAGTACTGGGATTCTTTTAACCTTCATTCACAAAGAATTGTTTCTATTTGACCTACTGGTAGTTCCCTGAAAGACCTCACATACTAGATTGCCTATATTTGACTTGATTCATAACTCACTCATTCATAATTACTCATCTGGGTGGCATTTGTCAAAAACAATTACAGGCAAGTGTTTTAACCTTTGAGGCAATAAAGGATAATGGCTGATGTAAACAACAGACTAACCAAAAGAGTAAACTGGAAAATGAGATGTATGTAGGAACATTGAAAAGCTATGACATATCCTGGGAATCTAGAAGACCACATATATGTGGAGTTGTGCACTCACCCAGTAAAACTTGAGAAAGTCTGGAGCTCTCAAATCTGACTGACATTGAAGCTCTACATGAGCATGAAGTGAAGGCAAAGGAGGAATTTTCAACTGCCTTGTTGAGTGTTAAAGATCTTCCTGGATATGCACACAAAGCATCTCAGCAAAGTCTGGTAGATTTAAAGTCTTTACATTTAATAAAACATCAGTTCAAACATTAGCTAAGATAAAACTAAGCTAAGATTAGAGACTTCAATGTTAACACATTAGAATGTATACTGATTTGATAGAATTACTTCAAAAGTAAATTAAAAAATAAACTAAAACAAGCAGCAGCAATAACAAACTCCAAAAAGAAGGAAAACCTGATTTAACAAACTCCCAAAAGATGAGAAATCTGATTTTCACAGTTGTCATATTATATTATTTAAAATTTCCAATTATCAACAGCAAAAACAATATGAGACATGCAAAAAAAAATCAATAAATAGAAACTGTTCTTAAGGATAGTAAGACATTGGAATTACTGTACAAAGACTTTTTTTTCTTTTTTAGTGAGAAAGCAGGATTTATTGAGAGGACAGAAAAGCTCACACAGTGGGAGATCTGAAGAGGTTACCCCTGCATGAAGACTTTTAAACAGTTATTTTAAATATGCTTAAACAACTAAAAGAAAACAAGTTTAAATAATTGAAAAAGAGTCTGAGTATGATGTTTCACAAAATAAAAAATATTTAAGGAGATAGAAATTATATATATATAAAGTAACGATTCTAAATTTGCTGGTGAAAAATTCAGCAACTTTAAATTTGAGCGAAAAATTCACTACAGAAATTCAACAGCAGATGTGAACAGCCAAAGGAATTAATAAACTTGAATGTAGGTCAATTAAGTCCAACTCAAAAAAAAAAACAAAGATTATCCAGTCTGATGAACAGAAATACATACAATGGAGAAATATAATATAAACAATACAATATAAACTCTGGCAATCCCAGAGAAGAGAAGGAAGCAGGCAGAAAATACATTTGAGGAAATAATGTGTCAATATTTTAAAAGCATTGAGGTCATATGAAGTGTATACTCTGACCACAATGAAATAAAGTTAGAAGTCAATAACAGAAAAAATACTGAGAAATTCACATAAAATTTTCCACATGAATGAAAAAATGTTTAACTTTATTTTATTATAACAATGTGGGGTATGAGTTAGGATTAGGCACATAAGGAATGTATGTACAGGTGAGGTTTGGGCCTCCAACTGGTCCTCACTTGCCCTGGTTTAGGACCAAGTACTCTTTGTGCTGTTATGTGGCCCCCCCCCCGTCTCTTAAATATGTCCCACAAATGCCAATCTCTCCTTTGTGCTATTGTGATTAATACTCAGGTCCCACCTTTGAGTGAGAACATGTGATATTTGGTTGCTTGTTTCTGTGATAGATTGCTAAGAATGATTGTCTCCAACTCCAACCAGTTGGCTAAGAAGTCCATGATTTTGTCCTTCTTTATGGCTATGCAATATTCCATCATGTATATATACCATATTTTCTTTATCCAGTCTACTTCTGATAGGCAGTAGGGTCGATTCCACGTTTTTGCTATTGTGAATAGTGCAGCAATAAACATGCATGAGTAGGTATCTTTTTTGCAGAAAAATTTATGTTCCTCCAGGTATATTCCCAAAAGGGGGGATTGTTGGGTCATATGGAAAGTCAATTTCTAGCTCCTTTAGCTATTGTCACACTATTTTCCATATAGGTTGAACTAGTTTGCATTTCCAACAACAGTATAGAAGTGTTCCCTTTTCTCCATACCCGTGCCAGCATCGATCATTTTTTGATTTATTGATGATGGTCATCCTTAATGGGGTAAGGTGGTATCTCAATGTGGTTTTGATTTGCATTATTCTGATGATTAGTGGGGCTGAGTATATTTTTCATGTAAATTTTGTTGGCTGCTCATATGTCTTCTTTTGAGAAGTGTCTATTCATGTTCTCTGCCCACTGTTTTTGTTTTTTGAGTTGGAGTCTCATTCCCTCGCCCAGACTGGAGTGCGGTGGCACACTAACAGTCACTGAAGCTTCCACTCGCTGGGCTCAGGCAATCCTTCTGCCTCAGCCTTCCAAGTAGTCAGAACTGCAAGCATGCATCACCATGCTAGCTAATTATTGATTTTTCCTTTCATTGTAGAGATGAGGTCTTGCTAAATTGCCTGGCCTGGTCTTGAACCCACAGGCTCAGGCAATCCGCTTGCCTCAGCCTCCCAAAGTGCTGGGATCACAGGCTGAGCCACTGAGTCTGGCCTCTGCCCATTTTTTAATATGGCTGTTTGTCTTTTTTTTCTTTTGGCTCATCTGAGTTCCTTGTAGATCCTGGAATTAGGCATTTGTCAAATACACAATTAGCAAATATTTTTTTCTATTCTGTGGTTTGTCTCCCCATTCTCTTGATGGTTTCTTTTGCTGTGTAAAAGCTTTTCCATTTGATGAGGTCCCATTGGTCTATCTCATCTTCCATAGCATATGATCTTGGGATTTGATCAAGAATTGATTGCCAGCTGTCCTTCCTACAGAAGACTGCCTGTGGAGTAGTTTATTCTCTGTCATTTCAATAAACTTACATAAGAAAAAAAAAAGAATAGGTTGCCTACTCCAAAGTGCTAAGGGAGTTTCCTGCATTTTCTTCTAAGATTCTTATGTTTGAGGTTTTACATTTAGGTCTTTGAGCCATTAGAATTGGTATTTTTTACATGGCCCTGTTTCATTTTTCTGCATGTGGTCAGCCAGTTTTCCCAGTATCACTTGCTAAATAAAACCTCCTCTCCCCAGTGGTTGTTACGAATTGCTTTGTCAAAGATAATTAGCATATTGTGTGGTGGTGGAGAGGAGTCTGAGGGGGCCTATATCCCAGTCAGTGAACATTGTGACCTGCAAGTAGTTTCAAATCCTAGCTTTCCCCCTTCTACCTTATTCAACTCTCAAAATTGCAAAGAGACAGCACAGATCTCCACCACCAGCCCAGTTGAAAAATTGAACAAATTTGGAGGCTCTGGTCAGGGAAGGATAGGATATTGAGCAAACAACAGAAGTGAAAGTTTCTCCCTCTCTCACTGAGTAATGTAATTAAAGAGATCTGTTACAAATGAGTAAAAATCACCAGAAGAACACAGGTAATCCAAGTGTGCAGAAGAGACAGCACCTGAAAAAGCAGACCTCAAAACTCAAACAATGGAAATCTCCCAGATTATAAATATGGAGATTAAAGAATGGATGGAAAGAATGATCAAAAATCAAGAAACACAGGAAGCAAACTGAAATTGTAACAGAATTTGGCCATAAAAAATCCATCCATGAAATAAATAAAAAACTGACAAGCATGGAAATCAGAATTAGCCAAACAGAGGAAATAATCTCAGAGCTTAAAGATCACAATAAGGAATTACCCAATCTGTTAAAAACACAGAAAAACTAAAAAAGAATGGAAATTAAACAACATATTTTAACATAACCAACAAATCACAGAATCACAAGAAAAATGTAAAGTAACTTGAGATTGGTAAATATTAAAAAAAGCTTTAAAACTTATTCCAAAAATTAAAAAGTGTAGTAAAAGTAGTGGAGGAAAATTAGTAGCTGTAAGGGCCTAATTTTAAGAGTGCTCTCAAAAGAATCAGCTAAAACTCTACATTAACAAACAAACAAAATAAATAAATAAAACAAGAAAAAAAGGAGCCAATTTAAAAATTAGAGGAGAAATAAGAAAACAGAAATAGAAAAAAAGTAGAGAAAATGTTTTTTTAAAGTTGGTTCTTAGAAAAAAATTAATAGACAAATGTTAGCTAGACTGACCAAGACCAAAAAAAATTAAAAAAAAAAAAAAAACTTTAAAAGTGAGAAGATTCAAATTACTAAAACCAGAATTGAAAGAGGGACATCACTACTTCCTTCATAATTGCAAAATACACTAGATAACCTAAGTATAATGGGTAAATTCAATTAATATAGTGTATCATAGCAACAGAATATTTAAAATCACACGATCATTTGGAAAGACACAAATAAGGAATTTCACAAAATCTAACACACTTTTATGATAAAAATACATAACAAACTAGAAATATAAAGGAACTTCTGCAACCTAATAATAAAGGGCATCTATAAAAAATCCACAGCTAACATCATGCTTAGTGGTATGACACTGAAAGCTTTGCCCTGAAAATGTGGAGCGAACCAAGATGTTCATTCTCACTTGCACTATTTATTATTGTCCTTGAGGTTCTAGCCAGAGCAATTAGGACATAAAATAAAATAATTAAAAGAAGAAAGAGAAAGAAAGAAAAAAAAAGAAGGAAAAATACAAAAAAGAAGAGAGAAGGAAGGAGGAAATAAAATAATAAAAATAGAGAGACAGAAAGGAAGAAAAGAAAGAAAAGAGCAAAAAAGAGAAGGCAGGAGGGAGAGAGAAAGGAAGGGAGAGAGAGTGGAGGGGGGCGGACTAAAAGGGACCCTGATTTGAAAAGATAAAGTATAACTATATTTGCAGATGATATGATGTTGTACATAGAAAAAATTCTAAGGCTGCCACAGAAACCAAAAAAAAAAAAGAGGGAGAAGTAATAAGCAGCTTCATTAAGGTTGCAGGATACAATATTATTATACAAAAATAAATTAGATTTCAATGTACATGAAATAAATCATCCAAAAATTAAATTTTGAAAAAAATTATTTGCAAAAATAACAACAGATTAAAACACTTAGAAATGAATTTTACAAAAAAATTCAAGACTTGTACACTGGAAACCTTCGACTACATGGTTGAAAGAAATTAAAAAAGACATATAAAGTGATACCCTTTGTTCATGGATCAGAAAATTGAATATAGTTATAACGACATATAATAGTGCTGAGACAACTAGATGTCCACTTTGGAAAAAAAAGTGATTTCCACCACACACTGCCTAAAAAATTAACACAAAATTGATTAAAGATATAATGTAAGCACTAAAACTATAAAATTCCTATAAGAAAACAGAGGTGTACTATTTGTGACCGTGGTTTAGGAAGCAGTTTCTTAGAGATGACCTGTAGTGTAAACAACCAAAGAAAAATAAATTAATCTGACTTCTTCAAATTGTAAGTTGTATGCAACAAAGGACACTATGAAAAGAGTGAATAGACAGCACAGAGAGTGGGAGAAAATATTTACAAATCATACAAATGATAAGGATCTAGTATTCAAAATATTTAAAGAATTCTTATGAATGGACAATCAAAAGACATACAGCAAAATGATAAAATAGACAAAGTATTTGAATAGACATTTTCTAAAGATTATAAACCAATGACCATGAAAAGATGCTCAATGTAATTAGTTACTAGGCTAATTCAAATTAAAGTCATAATGAAATTTTTAAAAGATTTTTTTGAAGTACAGGTGTACTTTTGTTATGTACATAGACTGTGTACTATCAGAGTTTTAGGGAATCCCTCACACAAATAACGTACATTGTACCCACTAACTAATAACTCATCATCCAGTTCCCTCACATCTCCTCAACCATCTGAGTCTTCATTGTTTATCCCTTTCACACTCTAAGTCTAGGTGTACATATTTTTTAGCTTCCACTTATAAGTGAAAACATGTGGTATTTGACTTTCTATTTATGATTACTTCACTTAAGATCATGACCTCCAGTTTCATCTATTTTGCTACAAAAGACATGGTTTCATTCTTTTTACATGGAGCAGTATTCCATTGTGTAAATATACCACATTTCATTTGTTCACTCCTCCATCTCTTTACTGTTGTAACGAGTGTTGCTGATAAACAAACATACAAGTGCAGGTATCTGTTTGATAGAGTGATTTCATTTCTTTGGGGCAGATACCCAGTAGTGGGACTGAAGAAACAAATTGTAAATCTATTTTTGGTTCTTTGAGTAATTTTGACTAAGGGCAGTGACTCACACCTGTAATACTGGAATTTTGGGAGGCCAAGGCAGTAGGATTGCTTGAGGCTACGAGTTTAAGGAAAGCCTGGGCGGCATAAGGAGACTCCATTGCTACAAAAAATAAAAATAATAATATATTCAGGTATGTTGCCAAATACCTCTAGTACCATCTACTCAAAAGGTGAGGTGGAAGGATCACTTGAGCCCAGGAATTTGAAGTTGCAGTGATCTACGATCCCACTACTTCAGGCTGGGTGACAGAGACTCTGTCTCTAAAAAATCAAATCAAATTAAATCAAATTCATGCTGTTTGCCATAGTGACCATACTAATTTACATTCCCATCAACAGTGAATAAAAGTTTTCTTCACATCAACATCAACATATTTGGTGGTTTATTTGTTTTGCCTTTTTAAAAATAACCATTTTAACCATGATAAGGTGGTATCTCATTATGGTTTTAATTTACTTTTCTCTGCTGATTAGAGAGGTTGAGCATTTTTTTTCCATGTTTGCTGGCCACTTGAATGTCTTCTTTAAGAAGTGTCTGTTTATGTCCTTTGCCTAATCTTTAATGGAGCTATTTGGTTGTTTCTTGTCAATTGTTTTAAGTTCTTTATAAATTTTGGATATTTGTCCTTTGTCAGATGCATAGTTTGCAAATATTTTCTCCTATTTTGTAATGTCAGTTTACTCTGTTGACTGTTTCTTTTGCTGAGTAGAAGCTTTTTAGTTTAATTAAGTCCTATTTGTCTATTTTTGTTTTTGTTGCCTGTGCTTTTGAGGCCTTAGTCATAAATTGTTTGCCTAAATCAATATCCAGAGTTTCCCCTAAGTTTTTACCAGAATTTTTATAGTTTCAGGTCTTATATTTGAGTCTTTAATTTTTCTTGGGTTGATTTTTCTGTATGGTAAGAGATAAGGATCTTAGTTTTATCCTTCTGAATATTATTAGCCAGTTTTTCCAGAACCATTTACTAAAGAGGTTATCCTTTCCCCAGTGTATGTTCTTGGAAGCTTTGTCAAAGTTCAGTTAGCTGCAAACACGTGGCTTAATTTTGGGGTTTTCTATTCAGTTCCATTGGTCTATGTGTCTATTTTTATGTCAGTGCTATGGTGTTTTGGTTACAATAGTCTTGTAATATCTTCTGAAGTCAGGGAGTGTGATGCCTCCAGCTTTATTCTTTTTTTCTCAGCATTGCTTTAGCCATTAGGGCACTTCTTTTGATTCCATATAAATTTTAGGATTTTTTTTTCTATTTATGTGAAAACAACATTGATATTTTGATACATATTGCATTGAATCTACAGATTTCTTTGGACAGTATGGTGATTTTTAACAATATTGATTCTATCCATAAGCATGAGATGCTTTTTCATTCATGTCATTAATCATTTTTAAATCAGTATTTTGTAGTTTTCCTTGTAGAGGTCATTCACTTCCTTAGTAAATTTATTCCCAGGTATTTTTGAACCATTGTGAGATTACCTTCTTGATTTCTTTCTCAGCTAGATTGTTATTGGTGAAATATTACTGACTTTTGTACAATGATTTTGTACTTGCAACTTGACTTAATTCATTTATGAAATCTAAGAATTTTTTTTTTCTTTTCTTTTCTTTGCTTTTTTTAATTTTTTGGTGGAGTATTTAGGCTTTCCTAGATACAAGATCATATTATCAGCAAACAGGGATCATTTAACTTCCCATTTTTCAATTTGAATGCCTTTTGTTTATTTCTCTTGCCTGATTGCTCTGTTGAGGACTTCTAGTACTAAGAGAAGTAAGGTGGTAAAAATGAGCATATTTGTGTTGTTCTAGTTCTTAGAGGAAATGCCTTCAACATTTTCTCATTTAGAATGATGTTAGCTGTGGGTTTGTTGCGGATGTATGTGGCCTTTATTATGTTGAGGTATGCTCCTTCTGTGCTTGGTTTGTTGAAGATTTTTTCATTAAAAAATGCTGAATTTATCAAATGTATATTGTGTGTCTGTTGAGATAATCATGTGGTTTTTGTCCTTGATTCTCTTTATATGATGTATTACATTTGCTGATTTGCATAGGTGGAACCATCTTTGCATTCCTGGTATGAAACTCAGGGTATATTACATTTTTTGATTTGCTGTTAGATTCAGTTTGCTAATATTTTGTTAAGGATCTTTGTATCTGTGTTCATCAGGGATATTGGTCTTTAGGGTCTCTTTTTTTGTTGTGTTCTCTCGTTGGACATCATGTGATGCTGGCCTTGTAGAATAAGTTGAAGAGAATTATCTCCTCCTCAATTTTTTGGAACTATTTCAGAAGGATAATTATTATTCTTTATATGTCTGGTGAAATTCAGCTGCAAATACAGCTAGTCCTAGACTTTTCTTCGTTGGAAGACTTTTTTATTATTGATTCAATCTTGCTACTTGTTATTGGTCCCTTCAGATTTTCTATCTCTTCCTGGTTCAATCTTGGAAATTTGTATATTTTTGGGAATTGATCTATTTTTTTCTAAGTTTTATAATTTGTTTGCATATAGCTATTCATGATAGTCTCTGATTTTTTTTCTCCTGTGGTTTTAGTTGAAATGTTTCATTTTTAACTTCCCATTGCATTTATTTGGATCTTCACTCTCTTTTCTTGGTTAGTCTAGCTGACTGTTTATCAGTTGTATTTATCTTTTCAAGTAAATTTGTGCTTCATTGATATTCATATCGTTTTATGCCTAACATATTAAGATTCTAACATCTTAAGGTGCATTCTTAGCTTGTTAATGTGCAGTCTGTGTTTTTTTGATGTAGGAATTTGATGTTATAAGCTTCCCTCTTAGCACTACTTTTTCTGTATCTCACAGGTTTGGGCATTTTGTGTGTTCATTATCATTTGTTTCAAACTTTTTTTTCATTTTTGTCTTAATTTCTTCCTTGACCAAATAGTCATTCAGGAGCATGTTCATTAACTCTTGTGTATTTATATACATTCCAAAGTTCCTCTTGGTATTGATTTCTAATTTTATTCCACACTTGATATGATCTTGACTTTTAAACATATGTTAAGACTTGTATTGTAGGCTAACAAATGGTCTATTTGGGAGAATCTTCCATGTGCTGATAAAAAGAATGTATATTCTGGAGTTGTTGTGTAGGATGCTCTGTAAATGTCTGTTATGTCCAATTGATTTTAAAGTCCAATTTAAGTCCAATGTTTCTTTGTTGATTTTCTGTCTAGATGGTCTAATGCTGTGAGAGAAATGTTGAAGTTTCCCATAATTGTTGCATAGTATTCTATCTTTTTCTCTAGGTACAGTAATTTTTTTAAATGAATCTGGGTGTGCCAGTGTTGAGTGCTTGTTAGTTACAAATGTAATATTTTTGATAAATTAATTTCTTTATCATTATATAATGACCTTCTTTGTCTTTCCTTACTATTTTGACTTAAAGGTTTTTCATCTGACCTAGTTACAGTTAATTCTGCTTACTTCATGTGTGGAATATTGTTTTTCCACCCCTTTACTCTCATTTTATTTATATCCTTGTAGGTAAGGTGGACTTTTTGTAAGTAGCATATGGTTAGTTTATGCATTCTTATCTATCCAGCCTATCTTTATTTTTTTAGGGGAGAATTTAATCCATTTACATCCAGGATTAATATTGATATGTGAGGATTTCTTCCTATAATACCTTTAACTGTTTTCTCATTTTATAAATTTTTCATGAGTTTTGCTTTCTCTGGGTGTTTGTCATTATGGTTGGGTAGAATTCTGTAATGGTGACTCTTAATCATTTATTTTCCTTCTTTGTGTGTGATTGTTTTACCAATTAGTTTTATACTTTTGTGTTTTTCCATGATGGTGAGTGTTGTTTTCTTGCTTCCAAATTTAGAACTTTCTAGAACATTTCTTGTAGATCTGTTATACAGATATGAATTCCCTCAGTATTTTCTTGTTTTGAAGAAACTTTATTTCCCCTTAATTTATGAAGGCTAATTGTACAAGTTATGGAATTTGTAGCCGACAATATTTTTCTTTCAGTGTTTTGAATATGTTATCTCAATTTATTTTGTTCTGTAAAGTTTCTTATGAAATGTCTGCTATCAGTCTGATGAGACTTCCTTTATGAATAATTAGATGGCTTTCTCTTGCTGATTTTAGAATTTGTTCTTTCACTTTTATTTTAGACAGTCTAATTATAATGTCCTATGGCAAAATCCTTTGAGCATTTTATTTGCCTGAGGATTTTTGAGCCTCCTTAATCTGGATGTCAAAATATCTTGCTAAACTTGAGAATTTTTTAATCTATTGTTTTAATAGGTTTTCTAAATATTTTGATTGCTTATCACCCTTAGGAATACCAGTAATTCCCAAATGTATCATTTTATGTAGTCCCAAACATCTCAAAGGCTTTGTTCATTTTTAAAATTCTGTTTTCTTTCTTTTTTCCGACTGGATCATTTCAAAATAATTGGCTTAAAGTTCTGAAATTCTTTCTTCTGCTTGGTCTATTTGATTGCTAAAGCTTTTGAATACATTTTGCATTTCCTTCTTTGAATTGTTTATTTTGGGATTTTTGTTGTTGTTGTTGTTAAGTTATTTATCTGTTTGTTAAATTCTCATTCATATGCTGAAGTAATTTTCTGAGTTATTTGTGTTGGTCTTGGTTTCTGTTGCATCTCATTGAACTTCATTTAAATCAGTGTTTTGGATCTTTTTTTTTTTTTTGAGTTGGAGTCTCACTCTGTCACCCAGGCTAGAGTGCAATGGCATGTTCACAGCCACCCCAGCATCGACCTGCTGGGCTCTGGCAATTCTTCTGCCTCAGTCTTCCAAGTAGCCAGAACTACAGGTGTGTGCTACCGTGCCTGACTGATTTTTATTTATTTATCTATTTATTGTGGAGATGAGGTCTCACCATGTTGCCCAGGTTGGTCACCATGGGTTCAGAAAATTCTCTCACCTCAGCCTCCCAAAGTGCTGGAATTGCAGGCTTGAGCCACCACACCCAGCCAGTGTTTTGAATTCTTTATCTGGAATTTCAAATATTTGTTTTAGGTAAGCTCTATTGCTAGACAGTTATTTTGAGCCTTTAAGATTATTAAGATGTCATATTATTTTGTTTTTCTGTGCCTCCTGTTTCTTTATATTGATTTCTAGGCATCTGGTGTAATAGTCACTTTTTAAATATTTTACATTCATGCTAAGGGTTGGAGGTACTTTTTCTTGAAGATGTGGACTATGATGTTGGTTGAGTAGGACTCTTTGGCTTTGTATGTATGCAACAGTGAATTCTCTGTGTGGTTTATCTGGCTATAAACAAAATTAGTGATATCTGTGGTTTCCTTGATGTGTTAGGATGTAATTAATTGATAGAGGCTGTGATAAAGTTGTGCTGGGGCCTAGAATGCCAGATGAGCCTGTCTGTGGGTTCCAGAGACAGCACTGGTGGACTAAGTGTGACTATCCTTGTGCCCTATCGTGGTGTATGCTGGCATCTATGTTGGAAGTTCCAAGCAGGTCAATTCTTGAGCCTTTGGACGGTTTTCTTGATTGTCAGCCATGGTAGCTGTGCATTTGTTATGTGAATGGACTCTAGAGCTCCTAGGCAGCTAGTGTGATGTGGATGCAGATTGCAGAAAAATGTTTTTTGGGTTCCAAGTGTTGTGAGCTTGTGTTGGTAGTGGTTGCACTTGTCAGTCTCCAGGCCAGTAGGTGATCCTTACAGGTAACACATTGGTTTTAAGCTATTTATGCCCAATCTCACTCCTCCCAGAGAAGCACTTAGTTGTCCCAGGTGGTGAATTGGTTTATAAGACCCCAAGGTCCTGGATCCTATATTCTGACTAGGGTGGACATTGAAGTCAGAGCCAGCCTGAATAAGTTACCACTTTGGCCCCACAACAATGAGTGCCTATGCCAGCCACAACGGGCAAGAGTGGGGCAGTCATCTGGGTCTTAGAGGAATGTTTGGATAAAGGACAACCACCACTGTGCTAAAGTCCTGCCAAGGGGAGGGTGGGGAAGGTGCCACCCACCACAGCCTTGGCCAGCAGATAGGAGATTTGTATCCCTCCCACATTCTAATTTCAGCAGGTCTTGCTCTCCCATCCTAACTATCACAGCCAGCCTACCCAACTATGATGTGAGAGCTGGTAGTTTGCACATAGCCTGTAGCTCAGTCCCAGGTCATAGGAGCTCCCACCCAACTCATGATCAAGTCTCCACTTGCAATTTTTGTCTTATATAAGTCCTGGAGGAAGTGCGCAGTTCTATCACCACTAGCTCCAGCCCACATCATGTTCATTTCTCAAGCCTAGTTGCAGGAACCCCCTCCCTACTTACACCCCAGTTTCACAAACAGAAGCCTGAGTTTCACTAATGTCTAGGACTGGTGCCACTCGCTCCCAGTTTCATATACAGTCTGTTAAGAGAATGGCATCTTTATGTGGCTGTTTAGGTTTCAGGAACGGTCTGGGACCCAAGGTGTGTTCTTTCCCTGGAGCAGGGCCTTCTCTCTGTCTCCTGGTTACTCCCTAAGTTAAATCAAGGGCTTGATAGGGTCAAGGTGTTCTTCTGTAGCCTGGATTATTAAATTCCTAAGGGGAAAAACAGACTGGAGAAAGACACTCCCTCACTTATCTTTTCCTGTTCTGGGGAATCATTACTGGTTTCCGCTGGTCCCATTCAAACAGGCTTCCTGTTTTCTTTCTCTTTTCTAGTTTTTGGGGTTTTCTGTCACTTTTCTATTAAACTCCCATGTTTCTTCTCAGGTAATGTATTCAAAGTGTGATTGTCTACACACAATTTTGTTTCTCTTAAGTGAATATAGCTTGTTTGAAATTCTTCTAGTCGACCATCTTATAAAAAAAATACAATATCATTTTATACTCACTAGGATGGGTGTATTCCAGAATGAAAAGTAGTAAACATTAGCAAAATATGAAGAAATTAGAACCCTTAGACATTGATGGTAAGAATATAAAATGCAGCCACTTCTGAAATAAGTTTGGCAGATTATCAAAAAGTTAAAAATCGTTAGTCTATAACCTAGCAATTTCACACCTAGACATGTATTCAAAAGAAATAAACATATATTTACATAAAAACTTGTACACAAATGTCCACAAAAGTACTATTTATAATAATCAAGTGTGAAAACCCCAAAAGTCCATCAACTGATGAATGAATACACAATATATGTTATATCTATACAATGGAATATTATTCAGTCATAAAGGGGATAAAATAAAAAATATGCTATAACAAGGTAAGCCTTAAAAAGCAAAATAAACCAGACACAAAAGGCCACGGCATGTTTATATTTACATTAAAAGTGCAAAATAAGAAAATCCACAGAGACAGAAAGTAGATTATTGGTTGTCAGGAGCTGGGGGAAGGGAGAAATTAAGAGTGACTCATTCAATGGGGATCGAGAATAACAAGTTTGGCATTTCTTTCATGGGGGTGATGAAAATATTATAAAATTACAGAGTAGTGATGTTTGCACAACTTTTTGAATATGCTATAAATCTCTAAATGGCACACTTTAAAGGGATACATTTTATGGTATGTGTATTATGTTACAACTTTAAAAATGCTGCATAGGAGGTTTTAAAAGACCAAAATAAAATTACAGGGAACATATAGCTAAACATGTATTTTTAGTTCTACTTGCTATTGAAACTCCAAAAAATGAGAGAAAAAAATTTTAGCTAAAAACTCAAAGGATGAATTGTATGGTGTATGAATTATATCTCATTAAAGCTGTTTTCAACTGTATAAATGCATTAAAATTAAGATAACAGAAAAGATAGCAGTGAATGAGCTTTGTCAATTCATTTTGGGAGGTTGGGAATCTGGCAAATGACTGGCAACTAAGTAAACATAATAAAGAAAGTTGAAATCTAAGGACTTGTGGAAGAAAATGCTAAGAGAAACGTGCTAATTCATGTCACAAACCATCGGAAGTGATAAAACATCAGAAAATTCAGTTACCTAGCAAGTACTGGTGAACTGTGATTTTGAATGTACAGTTATTTGTTAGCTGTCTGTGTAAAAGATCAGCTAGAGTTTAAGTAATTTTCCAGGCCCTAGCAGACACCACAATTTGTTCTCTGAAGACACTGAATTGAAAAGCTAGATATAAGTCAATGCAGAGTGGGAATGAGGTACTACGCCAAAGACAGAAAGATTAAAAAAAATACTACATCATGATGGATGACAACCCCTTTCCCAGCCCTAATTTCCCTGCTTAGCTACCAGATTGTTTGAAGGCATGCTAGATATCCCCAGACAAAAGATTACAGAGTTTCCTCTGGAAAGTCTTCTAGAATAAAAAAGGATGCCTACTAATACTTATATTTAGTATCCAATTGTCATGGTTAATTTCATGTATCAACTTGGCAGGTCCTCGGTGTCCAGATATTTGGTCAAGCATAATTCTGAATATTTCTGTGAAGGTGTTTTTGGATGTGAGTAACATTGAAATTTCTGGACATTGAGTAAAGCAGAATGCCCTCCATAATACAGATGAGACTCACCCAAATAGTTGAAGGCCCCTAAATAGAACAAAAGACTGACCTACCCCAAATAAGAAAGAATTCTGCCAGTAGGATTGTCTTCAGACTTGAACTGCAACATAGGCTCTTCCCTGGGTCTCCAGTCCACTGCCCTCCCCTAAAAACTTTAGACTTGTCAGCCTCTTAATCATATAAGCCAGCGCCCTAAAATCAGTGTGTACATAAATGTGTGTGTGTAAATATATAGTGTGTATATATATGTAGTGTACACACACACACAAAAGCACATATCCCATAGGTTGTCTTTCTCTGGAGGACCCCAATTAATACACCCCCAGGGAAAGCTCAGATCATTATTCTACTAACCTACCCCTTACAACGAAATCCTGCAGTTGACAAGGCCCAAAGATGAACATAAAACTGACATTAATGATGTAGCCATTTTCTTTATAATACTTCAGGCCAAGAAAACAAGTATTTGAGAAAAATCTGAGAGACAAAACAAAATAGATCAAAGAGCATTTCCAACGCACAAATGACAATGCAAGAGGAAAAGTTTTAAAAATTAGAATTAATATTTTCATAGTCATGAAAAAGCTACTTCACCCTTCACAAAATAAGAAAAGCAAATTAAAAGGAACAGAGAAGCCGGGCTCAGTGGCTCAGCCTGTAATCCCGCACCTTTGGGAGGCTGAGGTGAGTGGATTGTCTGAGCCCATGGGTTCGAGACCCGCCTGGGCAGTGAGACCTCATCTCTACAATAAATCAAAAAATCAGTCAGGTGTGGTGGCGCATGCCTGTAGTTCCGGCTACTTGGAAGGCTGAGGCGGAAGGCTGAGGCGGAAGGACCGCCGGAGCCCAGCAGGTCGAGCGGCCACTGCACTCCAGTCTGGGCGACAGAGTGAGACTCCAACTCAAAAAAAAAAAAAAAAAAAGGAACAGAGAATAAGAAAAATTTTTTAAATTAAAAACTGCTAATAATTTAAAAATTCAGTAAGTTATTTGAAATTATTGTTGAGAAAAGTCTGCACAAAGTAAATCAAAAATAAAAATAGAAAAAAAGAGTTCACATTAGGTGACAAAATAAACAAAATTTCGGACATGCTATTTCTCAAGAATTAACCTTATTGGTACTACATTGAGTCTCATGAAGGTAATGCCAGCTGTATTCTTTAAAAACAATGTACCAAGAAGATTACATCGAATCTAAGAAAGAGAGGTTCTACCACAGGAATCAACCAAAGAGACCTCCCAAGATTGAATGAGAGGCATAAGCAGAGAAAACATGTCTCCTCAGGCTAAAAAATAATCGATCCATGTAAGAACAGATGAACAGAGTCCTCTCAGAAGAGGACTGCAAGCCAAAAAAAATTTTTAAATAGAATCAGCAGATTACTTCATTATAAGAGTATTAGAGTTCCATAAAATAATGTGGGAGAATATGGGATAAACTTCTAAAAATTTAGCACAAATTTATCTCATAAGGAGAAATGTAGAATATAGATATATAATTAATAAAATATTAGCATGTAGATAAATAAAACAACAAACAAATAATTTAATGCAACCCAATAGGTAAATGATATGAAGAGATTTTTCTATAGAATTATAAACCCAAGTGGTTAAAGGCACATTTAAAAAAACAAAACAAAAAACCTTCACTGGAAACTACAGAAATTATAATTAGAGACACCAAAAATAAAGCAAAAGTGAGACATAATTTCACACCATCAAATGGGAGAAGATGTAAAAATATGGCAATACCAAGTGTTGCAAATGATGTAGGCCAGGTGGGGATAGTTTTATGCTAGTTTTAGAAGTCAAGTTAAGTTTAAGAAGATTAAGATGGCCGATGTGAGTTAGAATGTATTTCTCCTATGAAGAAAACCAAGATAAGAGTTTCTTCAGCACCTAGACTGGAATGGTACCAGCAGCACACCCCATTACTCTTCAAAAAAGTGATAATAACCACCAAGTGAAAAGAAGAGAAAAATTCATTGACCTGGGCTGGAACTAGCCAGACTCTTGCCTGGACCACCACAGACTTTCAGTAACCTCCAAATATAGTGGGGAAGGTAAATGAGAAGGATTCAAGAGTTCTATGCTCCTGCGCTGGACTTGGAGGGCCCTCTGAGACTTGTGGGACTCCAGTCCCCCATGGGAAACTGCCTTACCCACAGCGGTGCACTGCCAAAACCCACATAGAGTTGTGCAGGGAAAAAAGAAAACCCTGAGCAGCTGCAGCCACCGTATCCCACTAACTCAATCCTGTGTTCTGGTTACTTTCTAGCCAGTCTGGGAAGGGATGGGTCCCCAGGGTAAACTCCTCAGCAGCAGACAGCTTTTGGCTGGGGCAGGCAGGCTGCTATGAGAATACCTGAAGCCCTGAGACCAGTAGCACTTTGACATTCATAAGGAAAACTGCCTGAAGCTAAGGCAAGGAGCCAGGTCGAACTCATTGCCAGAGTAACTTCTCACTCCCCATGTCTCTCTTCTGTGCCTGCCCTGCAAAACAGTATTATCTCAGTGACCTGAGACAGCCTCCTATTCCCCACTGAGATAGCCAAGAGTGCAAACTTGTGAGGTGCTTCAGCTCCTTTTCCTGACACTCTCCTCAAAGGCTCAAAACAGATAGAGAACTCCCAAAGCCCTACCCTCTGCCTAGGTTGACTGGTAAAGTCCTTGGAGCAGAACTTGCCAAGAAGAAACCTCACAGTGAGCATCGCAGCTGGCTTTCTCCCATAAGCCCCACCTCCTGACCAGAGATCAACAGAATAGCCCACCACATCAGATATAATAGTGCCCAAGTCAGCTCCCAACCAACCTCAAATAAGAAATAGTCTACCCAAATGAGAAGGAACCAGAAAAATAATTTTGACAACATGAAATAACAGAGTCCTCCAATACCCACAAAAGACCACACTAACTTTTCAGCAACAGACCCTAACAAAAATGAAATCTTTGAAATTCCAACCATACAATTAAAAAGGTTGATTATAAAAATTGACCAGTGAGCTTAATTGGATAAGATTAAAAATTGAAAACCAATATAAAGAAAAATTTTAAAAAACTATTCAGGCTATGAATGAATAATTCTCCACAGAGATAGACACCTTAAAAAAAAAAAGGCTAAAATTCTGAAATCAAAAGAATAATTTAGGGAAGCACAAAATGCAGTGAAATGCTTATGGATTGGATAAATCAACACTGTTAAAATGAGCCATATTATCCAAAGTAATCTACAAAGTCAGTGCAATCCCTATCAACTACCATGTCATTTTTCACAGAATTAGAAAAAACAATCCTAAAATTCATATGGAACCAAAAAAAGAGCCAGAATAGCCAAAGCAATCATAAGCAAAAAGAACAAAGCTGGAGGCATCACATTACCTAACTTCAAATTGTATCACAAGGCTATCGTAACCAAAACAGCATGGTAGTGGAAGAAAAGCAGACATGTGGCCCAGTGGAACAGAATAGAGAATCCAGAAATAAATCCAAATAACTTCAACCAACTTATCTTTGGCAAAGCAGACAAAAACATACATGGGGGAAAGGACACCCTAGTCAACAAATGGTTCTGGGAAAATTGGATAGCTACATCCAGAAAAAAATGAAACTTGACCCTTATCTCTCCCCATATACAAAGATTAACTCAAGATTAATTTAAGAATTAAGAATTTTTATGAAACCATAAAAATTCTAGAAGAAAATGTGAGAAAAACTCTTATGGACATTAGCCTAGACAAAGAATTTATGGCTAAAACCCCAAAAACAGATGCAACTAAAACAAAAATAAATAAAGAGGATTTAAACTAAAAAGCTTCTGCACAGCAAATGAAATAATCAACAGCACAAATAGGAAACCCATGTACTGGGAGGAGATACTTGCAAACTATACAGCTAAAGAAATATTAATATCCAGAATCTACAAAGAATTCACACAAATCAGCAAGAAAAAGCAAATTATGCCATTAAAAAGTGGGCGAATGTCATGAACAGGCTTTTCTCAAAAGAAGATATATAAATGGCCAACAAACATATGATAAAGTGTTCAGTGTCACTAATCACCAGGGGAATGCAAATCAAAACCACAATGAGATGCCACCTGATACCAGAATGGTCTTTATTAAAAAATAAAAATAAAAAAACAGTAGATGTTGGCACAGATGTGAAGAAAGGGGAGACATACACTATTGGTGAGAGTTCAAATTAGGACAACTTCTAAGGTAATTGATATGGCAATTTCTCAAAGAATTGAAAGTAGATCTACCACTTGATCCAGCAATCCCACTACTAAGTATCTACTCAAAGGAACAGAGGTTGTTACAGAAGAAAGACACCTGCACCTGCATGTTCATTGCAGCACAATTCACAATTGCAAAGATGTGGAATCAACCTAAATACCCCCCAACCAATCAGTGATCATGAAAATGTGGTATGTATGCACTTTGAAATACTATTCAGCTATCAAATAAAATGAAACAATACCTTTTGCAGCCTCTTGGATAAAATTATAGAAGTAACTCGGGAAAGAAAACCAAATCCCGCATGTTATCACTTATAAGTGGGAGCTAAACTAAGGATATGCAAAGAAATTCTATGGTATAATGGACACTGGTGACTTAGGAGGTGAGTGGGGAAGATGTAGAGGGGACGAAAAATCATCTATTGGGCACAGGTGGGGGTCGTGGGTACACTGAAATGAAAGCCCAGACTAAAAATTACTTTTCCCTCCTAAAGTTATTGAAATAAAGAAAAAAATACACTTCATTTTATTTATGCCATGTGCCTTTTTTTGTCCAGAAAGTTTGCAGCAGTACTGAAGACTCTTTGAACCTATTCTGGTTGGGGGAGGGGAGGTGGTGGGATTGCTGCCTGATTCACAAATCATCACTTTGCTCAGTTAAACTATGTTAAATTTGATTTGTCTAAGTCTTTTATCTTACAGAATATAAATTTGTCCAACAAATTATGTAGTGAGAGTGAAACTGCGCATATACTTTAGCATTCAGCATTTAAGTACTGAAGAAACTCTTGCAGAACACACATTCATTGACATTTACTGTAGCCATAGCAATATATGGCATTGTTTCCAGATACATACAAATTTGTTCAAAGTACAAAAACGAACTTGGTGTGATAGACATCAAATTCAAAATCAAGGTTAATTGAGAAGAGAGAGAATGAAATGGAATTGTTCTGAGGAGAGGGTATATAAACTGAATATGTGACTGCTATAAATTTAAAATTGTAATATTTAAAGTTTTTTTTAAAAAAATAGGTAGTGACATGAGTGTTTATGATACTATTCTCTATATATTTTTGTATTATAGAAGCATTTTTAAAGAAAAAAATGAGCAATTAAATCATGGAAAAATTTATATTTGAACAAAACCAGTCTGAGGAGTGTTGAGATAGATAAAAAGAGTGTGATGAGCCAGTGGCCTGAAGGGAAAGAACAAATCTATGAAATATTATGCAGATGGATAGAAATGCAAAATGCCTGTGACATTTCAAACCAGTAGGAAGTATACAATTCAGGAAGAAACAGGAAATGGCTCCTAGGTCACAAATGTTGGAGTGAGCCTTATGAAAATTCAAAGAGGTTTCCTCCCAACCTATGGGGAGCCAGCCCCCCAAAAGAGATTTAGAGGGTCCCTGGAAGGTGGGGCAGCGTCGGCGAATATTCTGGAGAAATAGAAGGGAAGAAAGAGACTGGACTCTG
>NW_007258863.1:14226-18356 GCF_000164805.1 Carlito syrichta | reverse complement strand
TTTAGGACTTTGAAGATAGGGCTTCCAAGCTCTCCTAGCCTGCAGGATTTCTGTAGATAAATCTGCTGCTATCTGATTGGTCTTCCATGGTAGGTGATCTGGCCTTTTTCTCTTGCTGCCTTTAGGATTTTTTTCTTTTATGCCTACTTTGTTTAGGCGAATTATTATGTGTGTAGGAGTTGTTCTTCTCATTTGTTGCCTTGCAGGGGTTCTCTGAATCTCTTGTGTTTGAATTTTTGCATCACTGATTAGATGATGGAAGTTTTCTTGAATGATCTCATGGAAAGTTTGTTCCAGTGTGGTCTCTGTCTCTCTTTCTTCCTCAGGAAGGTCAATTACTCTTAGGTTCGGTCTCTTGAAGTAATCGCTCATCTCTTGAAGGTTTTGTTCTGTCTTTTTGAGCTTATTTTCTGTGTTTTTAAGAGTTTGGGTTATTTCTATATTTTGGTCCTCAAGCTCTGAGATTCTTTCTTCTGCTTGGGTAATTCTGCTTTCCATGATAATTAATTTGCTATTTATTTCATTCACAATATTCTTTATTACTGTTATCTCAGATATCAGCTCTTTCCTAGTTTCTTCTTGTGTCTCCTCAATTCTTTTTAATCTGTCCATTAATGTCTTGATATCTAGGTTTGTAGTTTGAGACCCTTCATTCTGGGGGCTCTTCATTGTTTGCATTCCAAAGTCAGTTTTCTTATTGTCTGCCCTCCCAGGGGTCTTGGAGAGACCCATACTCTTCTTTTGTTTTTTTTTCATTTGTGTAGATTTTTCTCTCTCTCCCCCTTTCCCTGCCCTTCTTTAATTCTGTTTTTGAGGGAAGGTGGGGTTGCTTTTATTTCTCTTCTGCAATGTCCTGTCTTCCTTATGAGGGTCTTCTGGCTTTGTTCACTTTTGAGGTTCGAGTGTAGACTGCAATCTGTACTTTTTGCAGTTTTGAGGTTTAATTGAGAGGGAAGCTGTGGCTCAGAATGTATATGCTGATTCTAGCATCCACGAACAGGTGTATGAGCACACTGGAACCTATTTCCCTCTGCTTTACAATCTGTCCATTCAGTAGTATGTAGTCTTGGTCCCTGTCTCGCTCAGCTCAGCACCATTGCTGCCCCTGTGGTTGTTGCCACTAGCTCCCAGCTCCACCATGGTGCTCTGATCTCATTGTATTTTTAATGCTTTGGCTGTAGGGTATTATTGACATCTTAAAATATTATGATTTCCAATTAGTGAACAGAATATTTCTTTTTCATTTACTTATGTCCTCTTTAATTTCTGTCAACAGCATTTTGTAGTTTTTAGTGTACTGTTCTTTTGTCTGGTTAAGTTTATTACTATTTTATTATTTATGGTGGTATTTTAAATGAATTATTTTCTTAATAATTTCTTCAGGTTGCTCTTTGAAAGTATCGAAATGTACCTGGATTTTGTATGTCGAATTTGTATTGAACAACACTGCTGCACTTACTAATTCTGAAAGGTGTGTGTGTGTGTGTGTGTGTTTGAACTTTTAACTGTGACTAATGTTATGCCTCTGTGAAGAGAGTTAACTCTACTTCTTTCTTTCATGATAGGATAACTTTACAATTTATTTTTTGCTTAATTGCTCTGTCAGAACTCTTAACACTATCTTGAATAGAAGTGGTGAAAGAATATATCTTTGTCTTGTTCTTGATCTTTTGGGAAATGCTTGAAGTTTCATCATTGAGTATCATGTTAGCTTTGTATTTTCATATATGGAAGTGTACTTCTTTTCTGAGTTTTTTTTTTTTTTTTAGTGTTTTCATCATGAAAAGATGTATACTTCTGTCCAGTCCTCTTTCTACATCAGTTAAGAAGATCATAAATTTTTACTTTTATCCTGTTACTGGGTGGTATGTTACTTTGATTGACATACCACACAGTGGTATGATATTACATTTATTTTAGTAAATGTATGATATTACATTTACTTTTGTAATTTGTACTATACTTTCATTCTGGGAACAAATTCCACTTGACATGGTGTTTAATTTAATTCATTTTAATATACTGCTAAATTCTATTTCTAGTATTCTGCTGATAATGTTTTGCAAGGAGCCAGACCCCCTGCGCCATGGAGTTGGGCTCTGCAGTGTCCTGCCCTGAGAGTGGAGGAGGGCACTTCATTGAAGCTGCTCCTGGATATTTATCCTACAGATTGAGTTTAGGTGCTCACATTTTCTCACCAATTGTTATTCTTCGCTGTGTCATATAATATTTGAGCAATGATGAGTTTAAGATGTTCATTTCCTGAGGGTTTTCAGGGGTTGAAAGCACAACCAGCTGTGCTTTACTATTTGAGGTCTCTTTGAAGAAAATACCCAATACAGTTTGAGGCAACACACAGCCAATGTCAAATGTAAATAAACATAAGTGCAAAATAGAAAACATAAAACTGTGTGGGAGGAAGGAGGTGATCCAGGCCAAGATTTGGCTGCTTCAGATTGTGCTTGAGATGGCAGGAAACATTCCACTTTTACCTACATGTTTTCACAAATTTAAATTGTGAAGTTTTTTACTATTTCACATTGACTGATAAATACTTAAAGAAGTATATTAAGCCTCAAATATTATTTTAAATTCAAATATTGATATCAAAACCAGAATGCATAATACTCTTGCTTCTTGAGTTCAAAGGAAGCCTACTTAGCAGTGGTATTTCAAGCTTATATTTCTTAACTTATCTGATTTTCCAATATTAACTTTTCCCTGATTGCAGTTTTCTCATGAGCCTGTGATGGTCTTAGATGATCAAAACAAAGCACAACAAAACAAAACAAAACAAAACACTTATGGTCACTAAAATGTTCTTCACAGGAGTCTATATTGGAAACCTTGAAAGAATAGATGCTTCCTGGCCACTTTCAAATTTTTGATAACATTGTAATAAGCAGAATTAATGAATTAGTGTAAGGTTGGAGTTCTCAGGTTTATTTACTTATTTGAACTACACACCATTGTAAGTGTATCAGTATTATTTGAGAAGCATCTACAGGACTCTCAAATTGCCAAAATTATGAACTGGGTTTTTTTCCCCCTTCATCAGTTTTATTCATTGAAAATAGATTGTCTTGCATTACAAGTAAAAAATCTGAGAGCACTTAGTGCAATTTTGTAGTACTTTTTATTTTAAAGATGAAATTGAGTTTTCTCATTTCCTTCTTATATGCATTTTATATATTGTCAAGATATTTTGGTGGAGGTCTTTTTATTTTTTATTCTTTATTTTTTGAGTTGGAGTCTCACTCTGTCACCCAGACTGGAGTGCAGTGGCCGCTCCCGGCCACCATAGCCTTGACCTGCTGGGCTCCGGCGATCCTTCCACCTCAGCCTTCCAAGTAGCTGGAACTACAGGCACGCACTACCACACCTGGCTAATTTTTGATTTATTGTAGAGATGAGCTCTCGCCTAGTTGCCCAGGTGGGTCTCAAACCCGCGGGCTCAGGCAATCCACTCACCTCAGCCTCCCAAAGGTGTGGGATTACAGGCTGAGCCACCAAGCCCGGTATTGGAAGTCTTTTAAAACATACCCATGTGGTTCAAAATATCAACCTACCATGATGAATTGCATGAATACATATAGTGTGTTTGTAACAAGACGCTTGTGATTACAGCATAGTGTATTTTTCAATTTCTGTGGCTTTTCCCAAGACCTTTTTCTTATGGAGCAGATCCATAACTTGACTTTTTCTGGACTCTTCCCATGAGTTTCATTCTTTAGATTTTTCTATGATGTTTTAGCAATATGTGTTTTATAAAAGTGTTTATCAGTTGGTGTGTTTATGAATAATCACTGCATGCAGTAATGTATGTGTATATATTTTTACAAATTCAAGATTGTTTCTTTAGAGAAATGCATTCTCAGATTCAGAGAGAGAGGCAAGACATATACGGTCATAGGACACTGCATGATTTTTGAAAATCACTTGTCCCTGGACACTTAACAAAAGTGCTTGTTATGCATACTTTAGAATATTCTATTCAAGAAATTTAAGGGGTGCAACATGATGTTTTGATGGAAATGCACATAGTGAACTAACGACTAAAGGTAAGTATCAGCCGGGCTTGGTGGCTCAGCCTGTAATCCTGCGCCGTTGGGAGGCTGAGGTGAGTGGAT
>NW_007258863.1:0-14206 GCF_000164805.1 Carlito syrichta | reverse complement strand
CCTTGGAAGGCTGAGGCGGAAGGATCGCCGGAGCCCAGCAGGCGAGGCTGCAGTGGCCGGGAGTGGCCACTGCACTCCAGTCTGGGCAACTGAGTGACTCCAACTCAAAAAAAGGTAAGTATCATCTCACATAGTTACCTTTTTCTTTCGTAAGAGTCCTTGAAGTCTACTCTCAGAAATTTTTCAGTTACAATTTGGTATCACACAATACAGTTCTCATGTTATTATTCAGGTTTCTAAATTTATTCATTCTACAGAACTGTTTGTAACCTCTGATTTACGTCTTCCTACTACCTCTACCCTCCCCACATCTATGTATTGAACTTTTTTTTAGCATCGCATATTTTCATGTAGGTTTTTTTTTCTGTATCTTGTTTATATCATTCAACATATTGTCTTCAGGTTTTGTTTATGTTGTTATAAATGGCAGGATCTCCTTTGTCCTCTATGTGTGTATGTATCGGTATTTTGCAAATTCTTTAGCTAGTTCTTTTTCAGCAGATAAGATTGTTTCCATGTCTTGTCAATATGGAACGATGCTGTAATGGTTATGGGAGTCTGTTTATTTTTACAAGATGATGTTTTCATTTCTTCAGGGTTTATGCTCAGAAGAAAGATGGCTAGGTAATATGGTACTTGTATTTTTAATTTCTTAGAAATCTCCAGACAGTTTGCCATAATGGCTGTACCAATCTACATTCCCACTACCGGTATGCAAAAGTTCTTTATTCTTAACACCCTTGCCAACACTTCGTATCTTTCAGCTTTCCAAAAATAGGCATCTTAATTGATATAAGTTGATATCTCATTGTGGTTTTGACTGACATTTCCCTGATGATTAATGATACTGATTAGCTTTTCTTTTACCTATTGGCTAATTTTATGCTTACTTTCGAGAAATATGGATTCAAAGTCTTTATCTTTTCAGTCAGGTTAACTTTTTGATATATTTGTAGTATTAACTTCTTGTATATTCTTCATAATCACTCTCAATCCCTTGGTTCCCACTTTGTTTGGTTTGAGATCAGATACCCTTATTGATGTTATATTCCCCTACTCTTCTGGCAGTATCCCACTACTGCCAATCCCTTTCCTATAGTATTATGGTAAGGGTTCAGAGTTCACTTATAAGTGAGAACATGCAATACTCTGTTCTTTGTTTCTGTGGTGGATCACTGAGTATCATAGACACTAAATCCATCCAAGTTGCTGTGAAGGCCATATGTTTGTACATATTTATGGCTGCATAATATTCCATCTTGTATATGAACCACATTTTTTTTGAGCCTGTCCAGTTTCTTTTCTTTTTTTTTGAGTCAGAGTCTCACTCTGCCCAGATTGGAGTGCAGTGGCTGCTCCTGGCCACCGTAGCCTCAACCTGCTGGGCTCCAGCAGTCCTTCCGCCTCAGCTTTCCAAGGATCTGGAACTACAGGCGCACACTACCACGCCTGGCTAACTTTTTAAAATTTCTTTATTGTAGAGATGAGGTCTCGCCAAGTTGTCCAGGGGGGTCTCGAACCCGCAGGCTCGGGCAATCCACTCACCTCAGCCTCCCAAGGTGTGGGATTACAGGCTGAGCCATCGAGCCCGGCGTCTGTTCAGTTTCAGTGGGCAGCATGGTTGGTTCCATGTTTTCGTCATTGCAAATAGTGCTGCAATAAACATGTGTGTGCAGGTATCTTTTTGTGTAGAATATTTTGGGTTCCTCCAGGTATATTCCCAGTAGGAGGATTGCTGCATTGTATGGAAGGTCAATTTCTAGTTCTTTTAGAAATCACCACATTGTTTTCCCAAGAGGTTGCACTAGTTTGCATTCCCACCAACATGTAGAAGTGTTTCCTTTTCTCCACAGCCTTGCCACCATCTGTTGTTGCTTGTTTTATTAATGATGGCCATTCTTACTGGGATTAGGTGGTATCTCAACGTGGTTTTGATTTGCATTTCTCTGATGATTAGTGAGGCTGAGCACTTTTTCATGTGTCTGTTTCTGCCAGTGTATTTTATTTTGAGAAGTGTCTATTCATGTTTGTTGCCCACTTTTTAATTGGGCTGTTTGTTTTTTTTCCCTTCGGCGTGTTTGAGTTCCTTGTAGATCCTGGATGTTAGGCCTTTATCAGATATACAGTTGGCAAATATTTTTTTCCTGTTTTTCAAGACATTTGCTCATCTAGTTTGTACGTTTCATTGGCCTAAATGTTTTTCATGATATATGCTTAAAATAAGGTACAAGGTGACTTTTTATTGTAACATTTTAGGATCTGTGGTGATATCCTTTGTTTATTTCCTGATACTTCTATTTGTTCATCCACCTTAACACTCCTTTACTCTCTCTCTCTCTCTGAGTCTCTCTTCCACTTTTGCTGTTATCAAGTTTATTAATCTTTTCAAAGAATCACCTTCTGTGTTGTCATTTTTCTTTATTTTTTCATCATTTTCTATTTTGTTAGTTTCAGCTCCTATCTTTATTATTTCTTTATTCTTCTTATGTTGACTTATTGCCTCCTCCCTTTTTTTCTAGCTTCTCAAGGAGCACCAATGTTATTCCTATATTCTTTTTTCATGTTAGCATTTGAAAATAGAAACATTCCATTTTTGTTTTCTCTAGATAGGGCCTCACTTTGTCACCCGAGCTGGAGTGCAATGGCATGATCAAGGCTTACTGAAGCCTTGCCCTCATGGGCTCAGGTGATCCTTCCACCTCTGTCTCTCAAGTATTCTGGACTACAGGCACATGCCATTTTGCTTGGGTTATTATTATTGTTATTATGATTATTTGGCAGAGAGAGTGACTTGCTTTGTTGTTCATGTTGGACTCGAACTCCTGGCATCAATGATCCTCCCACTGTGCCCCGCAAAGCACACCTTTAAGAATGTATTCAGTTGCATCCTATCACATATGATATGTTGCTTATCAAGTATTTGTTCAAAATAGTTTCTAATTTCCTTTTCAGTCTTTTATGTTTAATGTATGTGTTTTAAAGAAATATATTGCTTAATTTCAAAGCGTTTAGATTTTTTTCAGATTTTAAAAATTGTTGATTTTGATGAAATCTATTATGGTCAAGTAGTATTCTCTGAATAAAATCTTTACAATATCTTTAAGACTCATTTTATGATCTAGCTACCTGATAATCTATCTTAGTGAATGTTCCATGTAACTTGAATTGAATATGTATTCTGTAGTTGTTGGGTGTAATGTTCTATAAATCTCTATGTTTTTCAAATCTTCTAGCCTTGCAGATTTTTTTTTTTTTGGTTACTTATCTATCAGTTACTGGATGAGCATTTAAAACTCTATGACTGTGCATTTTATCTTCTTCTGTAATTGACACTCATATTCGGTGCATATACATTTGGGAATTTTATGTTGTTTTAGGTATTGATCCCTTTATCATTATGAAATGTCCCTCTTAGGCTCTGGTAATATTCATTGTCATGTAATCTATTTTGTTGATATTGGGTTTTGTGCTGTGTCAACTTGGCTAAGTTAAACTAAGTATGCAGGAAGAACCTCAGTACTGTTCTTAGAGCTGGCCCAAGGAAAAATTAGACAACAGCCGGGCTTGGTGGCTCAGCCTTAATCCCGCGCCTTTGGGAGGCTGAGGTGAGTGGATTGCCTGAGCCCGCGGGTTTGAGACCCACCTGGGCAACTAGGCGAGACCTCATCTCTACAATAAATCAAAAAATCAGCCGGGCGTGGTAGTGCAAGCCTGTAATTCCGGCTACTCAGAAGGCTGAGGCGGAAGGATTGCCGGAGCCCGGCAGGTCGAGGCTACAGTGGCCGGGAGTGGCCACTGCACTCCAGTATGGGCGACAGAGTGACACTCCAACTCAAAAAAAAAAAAAATTAGACAACAACATATTCGTGTGATACTTGGAATCCATTAGTCTCTTAGGATTGTTGTGTTTAGATGTGGTGATGAACAGATGAAAAAATGCTGGTCAATTCTACCTTTTCTGTGCTCTCTTCCATTCTGTCTAGCTCTTCTTCCTGGCTGCTGGCACTGCTGACTGAAGTCCTATGCCCTTTACCAGATGTTTTGCTTCAGACCCACAAAAGTAACAGATTTCCTGACAATTTAATCATTTTTTATTTTGTGGTCACACTTTGGCAACTGGACTTGATTGCTTTCATAAATTACCTTCTTGACAACTCTTCTGACCTTACAACTCCCTTTTTGAGATTATTCCATTTTCCTGCTTTTTGAGATTTTTCCATCTTCCAGCTTTTACTTTAATTCCTACAGTAAATTAAGAAGCTTATCCTTGGAGAAGGTAAGTAAAGCTTATGAACCTCTAACCATGCTGATTAAGAAAAAAGTAAGAAAGGACATGCTACCACAATTAAGAATGACATGGGATAGCACTAAACAGTCTGAAGACATCAAAATGATAATGAGATATCACAGTATTACAAGTTACCTTACATGCATATAAATTGAACCACTTTAATGAACCACTTTAATGAATTTCTTGGAATCCTCAAACTACCGAACTCATTTGAAATAAAACAGATAACGAATACTGCTGTAACACTCACTGAAATTATATTCATAATTAAGAGAATATCTCTAAGTCTAGGTAGATTAACTCAATCACTCAAACATTAATTCACTCAAGCATTTAAGGAAATAAATATTATCAACCCTACACTATTTCTTTCAGAATATAGAAGAGGATGAAACATTTCCTGACTCATTTTGTGAAGCCAACATGACTCTGATATCAAAACCGCACAAAGACAGTCCCCTCCCCTCTTAAAAAAACCATGACTCTATATCAATTTGAACATAGGCACAAAAATGTTTAACAAAATTGTAGCATTCTATATCCAGCAATGTGCAAAATGAGGAATATACAACAGCAGAGGAATGTGATGGTTAATTTTCTGTGTAAAGTTGACTGTGTTAAGGGGAAACCAGGCAGGTGGTAAAATGTTACTTTGGGGTGTGTTTGTGAAGAGGTTTCTGAAATAGATTAGCATTTGGCTCAGTAGACTGAATAAGAAAGATGATGTGGGTAGGCATCATCCAATTTGTTGAGGGTCCCATCAAAGTTAAAGGTGGAGGAAGGGGTTCTTCACTCTCTCTTTTGGAGCTGAGATGTCTTTTCCTGCCCTTGGACAACAGAGCTCCAGCTTCTCAGGCCTTTACAATCAGAACTTAGACCAGTTCCATCCTCCCCCTTAATACCCCCAAATCTTTGGCCTTGGCCTGAAAGTTATATCATCAGCTCCTTTAACTCTAAAGCCTTTGGACTCAAACTGAATTACATTTGGCTCTCATCTCACAGATGGCATATCATGGGACTTCTTGGGCTTTATAATTGTTGAGCCAATTCCATAATTCATCTTCTCTTATATATCTATATATATCCTATATGTTCCATTTCTCTGGAGGACTTTGACTAATACAGTGGACTTTACTGCAGGAATGCCAGACTGGCTCACTATTAGAAAATTAATTACTGTTATATACTATATTGATAGTCTAAATAATTAAAGCTACATAATCACATCAATTGGTGCAGAAAAGGTATTTAGCAATATACACCATCTATAATGATAAAGCCTCTTTGTGTATAAAGAATAGAAGAGAATGATCTTAATATGCCATAGGACATCTACAAACAATCTACAGCTAGCATGACACTTAATGGTGAAAGACTGAATGCCCTTCTACTAAGACTGGTGACAAGACAGGGATGTTCACTCTCACCACTCTTATTGATTTCATATGTAAGACTTAATCATTGCAATGAGGCAAGGAAAAGAATAAAAGGCATGCATTTTGGAAAGCTAGAAATAAAGCTGCCCCTATCACAGATGGTATAATATTCTGTATAAAAGATCCCAAGGAATCTGAGGGAAAGAAACGAAAACTACTCTAACTCCCAGGTGTTTTAGCAATGTTGTAGAGTACAAGGTCAACAATATACAAAAATCAAGTATATTTCTATATACTAGCAAGTTAGAACTGAAGACCAGAAATGTAAAAACAATACCTTTGAAAATAGTTTCCCCCAAATAAAATACTTAACTGTAATGCAAATTAAATGTGTAGGATTTACAAATTACAAATCACAAAAGTGGATGAAAGAACCCCTAAATAAATGGGAAGACATATATTCATGTGTTAAAATATTCAACAGAGAAAGATCTATGTTCATTCTCCCAAATTGGCATAGATTTAATACAATATCAATTAAAATACTATTACGTTTGGGAGATGTCAATAATTCTATTTTTGTGGAAAGAAAACTAAAAGCTAAAATATTTTGTAAAAGAAATAAAGTTAGAGGAATTGCACTATTAACTTTTAAGACTTACTGTATAAACCTACAGTTAGCAAGATCTCGTGCTATTAGCAAAGGAATAGGCACACAGATCAATTTAACAGAAATATTTGAGAATCTAGAAATAGGACCACATAAATATAGTCCATTTATTATTGACAAAGGTACAAAAGTAATTCAGTGGAGAAATATATATTTTTCTTTTGAAGACTTGAGGTTAGGCATAGTGCTCTTAGGTATGACACCAAAAGCACAATTCATTAAAGAAAGTCAGGAAATTGGGTTTCATTGAAATTTAAAATGTTTGCTTTGCCAAAAATAGTTGAGTATGAAAAGTTACTGATTGAGAGAAAAACTGCAAGTATGGCCAAGTACTTTTGGCTAGATATGTTTAGAACTCTTAAAATTAACAAAAGGAGACCAACGACCACAATAACATTTACAAAATAGGCAAAAGCCATGAATCGATGTTTGCAGAGGAGGAGCACATGAAAAGATGCTCCACACCATTTGTCATTGAAGAAATGCAAATTAAAACCACAGTATATGCACAAACACAGTATGAAGTGTTGAGGATGGGGAGCAAATGGAACTCTCCTACACTGCAGGTGAGAAGGCAAAATGGTACATCCACTATGGAAAAGATTTGGCAGTTTCTTATAAAGTGAAGCATACACTTATACTATGATCTAGCAAGCTCACTCCTGAGCGTCTATTTACATTAGAGAAATAAAAACTTCTGTTCACACAAAGTTCTCTATGTGAGTATTCATAGAAGCTTTATTTATAATAGCCCCAAACTGAGATCAGCACAAAGATCCTTCAGCAGGTTAGTAGATAGGCAACCTAGGGTGTATTCACTGAATGAAATAAATACTCAGCAATAAAATGGGATGAACTGTTGTTATGTACAACTTGGATGAACCTCAGGGTCACTGTGCTGAGTGAAAGAAGCCGATCTCAAAAGCCTACCTGCTATGTGCTTCCATTTCTATGACTTTCTCACAAAGACAAAAGCACAATGATGAAGAACAGTGGTTGCCAGGCTTCTGTTTTCAGGGAGGATGTGACTATAAGGAGAGAGCACAAAGACGATTTGGGGGGAGATGTGACTGTCTTGTATTTGGATTATGGTGGTGGCTACACAAACTTAACATGTTAAAATTCATAAAGAAATTTTCCAGAAAATATTATTATTGATAATAATAATAATAATAATAATAGCAAAAGCCCTACACTAAAGACTGTACAAACTGGATGATGAAAACAAGCATTTTGTCTTTTCCCTAGCAGCAGGTAGTTGCCCAAACTTTTCCAAAGAATTTGCTTTCCAAGGCAATGTTTGATATTTGATTCTGAAGTCCTCCATATAAAAGACAGCGAGCTGTCCAAAGTGCACTTAGGGTCTCCTTTTCTCCTTTACAGCCTATTAGCTGTCATTGTCTTGGCCTCAGTTCTGGGGTTAACATAGGGATGCTGTAGACCCCTGTACTGGCTGACTTACCACATTTCCCGGGTCCGTTCTCTGCCAGGGGGAGTACGGGCCTTGCCTCGCTGCTTCAGATTCTAGTTCCAATGAGGGAAATCACATGATACTGTGAGGGCTTGCGTTGGAGGTTTTCAAAAGAGCAAACAAGTGGCGGCAAATGAGATAAAGCTATAGCTCAGATTCACTTGAAGTTTCCTGTGACCACAACTCAGAGTACTAACCATTATACAATCACTGTGCACCTTTGTCAACCTGCTGTACTCCAGGTGAAGGTTGTTATGTGATACGAGTAGCCTTAACTCTTTTGTTCCTGGTTTTTTCTACAGTGGCTGGATTGTCTCTTTCTTCTTTTCTCCTCCCTTCCCCCACCATCCTTTCTTTTTCATATCCCTGGTTATTCCTGTTGCCACCACTTCCTTCTTTCTTCACTTTCCCCACTCACCCCTTTCCCACAGATGTGCATCCCCCAGGCTAGTGCTACCACACTGCCCTGGGTGGGAAGCTCAGTGTGATTCCAGAAGTTGCCCTCTGGACATTTTCATGATCTTGACTTTCACCTGGTCCTGAAGCTGAGGGTATAATGGTTTTAATTAACAATGACATTTGAAAAACCTTCCACTTCCTCCTCTAGGACTAAAATTTATAGTTCACACTGGAATTCTTGGTTTCCTCCTGCTGCCTCTAGGACCCCATGGTAGAATGTATTTCTTTACTGAGCATTTACTGGGTACCTACTATATAGCAGGCTAGGTTTTATCAGCAAGAGGCTACTTCCGAGTAAACCCAAGTCCCTGCCTCAGGGAACTTTCATCTAGAGTCATCAAGGGTGGCTGCATGGGAGGCAGACAGGTTGTTCTGTGTTGGGAGCCAGGCACGGAGGCCCACTGAGCGTTAGGGATCAGGAAGGGCCATTGACCCCGAGACCACTAGGATGCGTTCGGGAGCTATTGACCCCATTTCCTCCCCCTTTCTACTCAGTCTCGGTGTGTGTGCCCACCCCTGGCATCTCAGGTCATCTTGAGGAGCATTATGCGTGAAGCCGGGCTACCATCATGAAAGTGAATGACTTCCAACCAAGAGGCTATGGTCATCACCTGGGGGCCTGGCGTTTGGGTGATAGAGGCCCCCAGTTCTTGATTGTCAGTGCCTAAATGTGCACAATGACAGGACTCTTGGCATCAGTGTTCTCAGAGCCCCTGGGCTTCTGAAGCGGGTTGGTGGTGGTGGTAGGTAGGTGTGCTGAACAAAACTAGGAGTTGAGGTTACCCTAGATGGGGAACAAGAAAGCTTGCTGTGCCACTAGACGATAATATTTGAGGATTATGCATGACATGATTGATGAACAGCTCTGGCAGTTTGCAAGTGGTGTCTCTGGCACAGATTAGTGCAGTGTGTTGTCCACTGCAATGTTGGTGGTTTGAAGCCACCCAAGAATGTTACAATTTTTTTAGCTGAGGTGGGCAACTTTTGGTCTTAAGATTGTCTTTCCTTGGGGTACTGAGATATATCCTAAGCTTCTCTTTTTTCTGTCTCAAGGCATTATTTCCCAGGGCACCTCTTCATTGCTTGGGAAGAATAATATTTGTAATTCACATCCAACAAACATCTTCCCCTCATTTCCTGATGTTGGGTTTTTCTTGTTCAGCTTCCCGTACTTGAAATACCAGAAATCCTAAAATGGAGACTAGAACCTGAATTACAACTGTGGTGAAGCCACAGGCTCTGGTTGAGAAATCAATCTGTCTTAAGTTAAATTAATTAATTTTCTGTGCCTCAATTTTTCCATGTTAATTGGGCTACATAATAGTATGGAGGTTGGGTAACCCCTTCAGGTCGCCTCCCACTGTGGGAGCTTTTCTGTCCTCTTAATAAATCCTGCTTAAAAAAAAAGTACTAGCCGGGCTCGGTGGCTCAGCCTGTCATCCCGCGCCTTTGGGAGGCTGAGGTGAGTGGATTGCCTGAGCCCGCGGGTTCGAGACCCGCCTGGGCAGCGAGACCTCATCTCTGCAATAAAAATCAAAAAAATCAGCCAGGCGTGGTAGTGCATGCCTGTAGTTCTGGCTACTCGGAAGGCGGAGGCAGAAGGATCGCCGGAGCCCAGCAGGTCGAGGCTGCGGTGGCCGGGAGCGGCCGCTACACTCCAGTCTCGGTGACAGAGTGAGACTCCAACTCAAAAAAAAAAAAAAAAAGTACTTAGTTTGGCTAGTGTTTAAATGAGATGTGCAGGTAAACCACAGACCCAAAGTCTGTCACACAGTTACTGTTCAAATCACATAAGCTTTTCATAGTGCCTTTGCCTTCATTGGGTGTTGTTCTTTTAAATAGCCTTCTTGATATAAATGGATCATTATTCAAACAGTATCTCACTGCTGATCATGAACATTGTTCCAATACGTCTCACTACTCATTACTGCAGGGACTAGGCTTATACAGATACCCGCCAGTCATCACTTGTGCCTTCTCTATAGGGATACATGGAAATGGAATTGCCACAGTTTTTGCACTTTTCTGACTTCATTTATTTCTGGCTAAATTTCTTTTTGCTTCCACTTTTTTTGAACAGAAGATGTACTATATCAAATTCTTAGGATTTTATGAGAATATATTTTTCTCCATCCTCATGGCAAACTGTATTGTACTTGCCTAGCATATTTTTAGAACTTAATTTTACCAACATTTCTACGTTCTTGCAGTGGGAAGAGGTTCTAGTCATGACACTAAACTGAAATCCTTAAATGAAAAGAGTCATTAATAGAATTGCAAAAATTGTATTCGAAATACAGATGTTGAAGTTCACAAATATATGGCAAAATCAGTATTTTTTATTTAGGATATTTTATCAAGTCTATAGTACTTGCAAATTTGTTTAGAAAAAACAACAGTCCCTGATGTACTTCCACAAATATCATCCTATATAACCAAGTTTTTCTGTATCTCCTCCTTAAATAAGTATTCTCACATTTTGACTTTCAAGTGTAGACACTGCTTCTTTTACATACTTGTTCATCATAGCCACCACACCGAAACATGCCTGTCAAACTACACTATCTTCCAATATGTTTGTATTCTTGTTTGATGGGGTTGATTATATTATAACTATGTAAATTTTATTCAGGGTTCAGTCACACTGAATATACACAGCAGGAACAAAAAAGCAGTATCTTCAGGGACTCATTCTCAAATTCAGCAATTTTTCAATCTTTGGTCACCCATCCATGTAAATCTTTTTTATTCCAGGTAAATACTAAATCTGATCGGCACAGCTCAAGTCAGGCACCCTTTCCTTGAACAGGTGAGGGTGGGACATCTTTATCAACAGTACCAGGAAAGCATTGTCCAAAGAGGAAGCGAGAGTTTCAAGAAAGAAAGAGGCGAATTAATGGTAGGAAAAACGAGGATAAGAAGAAGATCATGTTAGTTCTGGGATGAAAATATGTATGAAGGATGGATTCAGAGTAAGTAGAAAAGAGTTTTGAGAGATGTAGGCCATGGATATTCCTGTATGGAACCACAAACAAATGTTGGGGGCTCGCCAGGGCTGGGAGCTGAGGGAACCTGTCCTTTCCAGCTTGAGGAGATTGGTAAGAGAACTGTCCAGGTCACCAGACAGAGATGAGACTTGAGCTAGGGCAGTTCTGGTGGGCAAAGAAAGAAGAGGCCCTCTTCTTTTTGAGTCAGGGAAGATCTTGAATAGCTGAATTTGAGGTCAGATCTTGATAGAGAATGAGACTTCCCTGGCCATTGGCAGCTGAAGACAGTTTGCCAGATAAGGGTTCTCAAATCTATGTACTATAAACTGGTAGTTTTGTTTGTCTGTCAATAGCTTTAGTAAAGGATCCTTGAAGAGGTGGTAGAAGACCTGACTGGGGAGTTGAGGGTTCCAAAAAGGAAGGTCTGCGTTGCTGCGCAGAAACCTGTTGGTTAACCTGACTGGTCCCCTTGCTCAATCTCTTCACCTGATTCCCAGTTCCCTGCCCTGGAAGTGCACAGTAGCTCAGATATGGCATCTCCAGCCAGGACTAGTCTCTAGAGATCCTTGAGGTTTTGGGTACCTTGGCCTTCTCCAAGCCATGTCCTGCAGGCAGTCATCATGTAAGAAGAGATGGGAGAAGGAGTCTACTTGCCAGTTAACTCAAGTGATTCAGCAAGGTCCTCACTTGACTCTCATACACTATTTATCCCCCAGGCTATTCCCCAAACAGTACAAATAAACTTTGCAAGGAAAAGTTTCACACAAGCCTTTCAGGAGGTCCAAGTTCTGAGGACATCAATAAGGGATTCAAACCACCTGCTAGAACATTCCACAGTGAGGATCCTAGGTTGCAGGAAGCAGTGACTGAACTATCAGGGTGATTGTCCTGGCCCTCCTAGACCATCTGCCCTCCCTATGTTCTTCTGTCTCCTTCTCTCTACTCTCTTCCCTCTCTCCCTTGACTATCTTCCATGGGCCCCTACCCCCTTTCTTTTCAGATCCTTCAATATGAGCCCTTAAAATGTTCTCATTTTAGTCTTTGTAACAACTGAGAAAACTAAAGCTTTGAAACACAGAAATTTTGTGATGACAATTTTAGTAGGCTCTGAAGGTCCTTTCAACTCTTGACCAGCTATTTCTGTTCACAAGGAGAGAGCAAAGGAATTTTCATCTATTCTTACTCTACAGCGTTTTCTCCTTGCAGCAGAATCTGTGCGGAAAGAAGGAAAACGCCATGTCTAGCAGTTGCCACTCTAACTGCTCAGCTGATGAAGCCTACAGTAAGGGAGGAACCCACTGTGGGTTGGGAATCCCTTTCTCTACAGATGCTGGGATCCTCAGATGAATTCCAAATATTGGTTGATTTAGGGGACCAACAGAGGCAATTTCCTGGAGGTGTCAGAATTTGTTATAGGAGCAGCATCTAGCCACCGTCCGTGGAGATGTGAAGGACAGAATCCCCTGCTAGCTGCTGGAGAGGATCTGATGCCAATGAATGAAACATGCCCATCAGGACAGTGAAAGCTGCAGCAGGAATGAAGGAAATGGGATATCCCAGAATCATGGTTTCCTTTATGAATCATTTCCTTCCTGAGAGAGACAGGGCCCAATTACTTGAGTGAAGGAAATGCCAGCATCTTGAATTTAGTGGAAGCAGCCTTTTCAGTGAGAGAGAGCTTTCACTCCGAGGCCCGAGAGTCACCTTGAGGAAAGTGTGAGCACTTTCTGCATCACTGGACTCTTTCCGGGGTGGGAAGCATCCAATTGCATAGGGCTAAATGGTCTTACTGATGAAGGGGACACTCCAGGCTTGGTCACCATAATTTGATGTATTTGTAATTTCCCTGTGATTGGGGCCACTCTGAGAATACAGCTGCTGGGACCCTGACCCTTAAAGAGGAGGTTGGACAGTGGGGGGGACACATTGCAAGGTGCAGAGCTGTAACCCCCATCCCATTCACACTGTGTCAGAAGTGCGAGTTTGCTTCCCAAAATCACTTCTGTCCCCAGAGTAAAAGAAATATTTTCTTGTGTCCCTAACAGTAATTTCCCACAGAGACTTGAACTCATTTTACTGGATTCAGAGTCTAGAGGGCTCACCATCATACCCTAGAACTGCTAGGAGGTGGCACTCTGACTCATTGGAGTTGGGCAAGTCCTTCTGCAGCCTCTATCCTTCCTGAGACTTCCTTCCCAGGCAATCTTCATGTCAGACAGGATGCAGGTACCTTCATGGGCAAAAGGAGGAGTCACCCAACTCTCATTCTCTCTGCCTGACTCTTTCGGTTTCTACCTTGGGGAATGACATTAAATTCACTTTGGGATTAGGAACAGGAAGCTTTTCAGGCCTCCACCAAGTCCACCTCCTCTTCCTTGGTTGCTGGAGTTTCCTGCCCTCAAGTAAAATGTCTGACCCCCTCCAGGTGTTCCTTTTTTGTTGGTGTTCCAAGTGTTCTCTTGTTTGTCCACACATGACCTTCTTTGGAACAAGATTTGGGATAGTCTGAGCTTTCTGCTCCTCCTCTTCTTCTCCCTTTTCTTCCTCCTTTTCCTCCTCCTCTCATACTATTCCTGAACCCCTCTCTCCCCTGCTCCCTGTCTTCCTTGCTGTCATCCCCTCTACTCATTTCCCCCAGCTGCCTCCAACTCTCCATGCTTCCTGATTCTCCTCCACTTCCCCCTCTCCTTCTCCTTGGCTATCACACCTCTTTATTCTCCCGGCTCCTACCTTACCCATCTCCACCCCCCACATGGAGTCCCAACCAACACAGGAATGAACTACTACAGTCTGAGAGTAGGATTGGCCATACAGTAACAGGATGTCCACAGATCTTTGATTGGGGGATGTTGTATCTTAACTTAAAAAAAGAATGCCAGGTGCAGTGACTCAATGCCTGTAATCTCAGCACTTTGGGAGGCAGAGGCAAGAGGATTGCCTGAGCTCAGGGGT
>NW_007258862.1:5350-6396 GCF_000164805.1 Carlito syrichta | reverse complement strand
TCCCTTACAAGCAATGCTTTTTCAGTATTATAGAAGAAAAATAGAAATTAGGGAGAAAAATAACAAGCTTATCTGCAGAAACTGTATGTCCAAACTCATACACCATAAGACTTCCAGAAGTGCCTTAAAATGTATTTCCTGAAGTCTGTAATTTATTATATGGGGGTGCCAAAAAATGTGTACACATTTTGAGAGAAGTTATCTATATATTACTTTCTGATGTTAAATTAAATTATGGTAGCATCGTGTAGCATGCTGTTTGCTCAACTGTGATTTCTCCATTTTCTGCCCGTTGTGTGGTGACGCTAGCATTCATTTGATTAATGCCACCTTTTGAGCAAATGCCATACCTACAATGTATATACATTTTGGGGGACACCCCCATATAGTGTTTTGTTTCATAATTTAAAGATTTATATCTTTTTTTTCTTGAGTTGGAGTCTCACTCTGTCGCCCAGACTGGAGTGCAGTGGCCGATCCCGGCCACCGCAACCTCGACCTGCTGGGCTCCGCCGATCCTTCTGCCTCAGCCTTCCAAGTAGCTGGAACTACAGGCTTGCGCTACCACGCCCAGCTAATTTTTGATTTATTGTAGAGATGAGGTCTCACCAAGTTGCCCAGGCGGGTCTCAAACCCGCAGGCTCTGGCAATCCACTCACCTCAGCCTCCCAAATGCGTGGGATTACAGGCTGAGCCATATATATATTATGTTGGAGTCTCACTCTGTTGCCCAGGCTGTAGGGCAGTTGCACACTCACGGCCACAACAGTCTCCACCTACTGGGCTCAAGCACTCCTGCCTCACCTTTCCAGAATATATTTTTGAAATATAATAACTACTGAATTTTTTCTGTTCCTGTAGTGAGATAAATAGCTAGCCTTTCTAATAATATACAATGCATAAATTATACATGATCTTTTAATATTTTTAGCCTTTCTAATAATATACAATGCTTAAATTATACAAGATCTTTTAATTTTTTTATTTAACCATAGTCCTTCAAACATAATTCTGTGTTTACCATTTTACTTGCTCATGGGGATACA
>NW_007258862.1:2387-3810 GCF_000164805.1 Carlito syrichta | reverse complement strand
CAGTCACTCGGAGCAAGATTGGGTGTATAGGGAGGGTGAGGCATGGGGGTCATGTCGTTTTTGGTTAAAAAAAAAATGCCAGGCTCGGTGGCTCAGTCTGTAATCCCAGCACTTTGGGAGGCTGAGGTGAGTGGATTGCCTGAGACCGCGGGTTCGAGACCTGCCTGGGCAACTTGGCGAGACCTCATCTCTACAATAAATTAAAAATTAGCCAGGCGTGGTAGCACGTGCCTGTAGTTCCAGCTACTTGGAAGACTGAGGCGGAAGGATCGCTGGAACCCAGCAGGTCGAGGTTGTGGTGGCCGGAATCAGCCAGTGCACTCCAGTCTGGGCGACAGAGTGAGACTCTAACTCAAAAAACAAACAAACAAAAAAACAATTGAACACTCAGCATGTGTGGGCAGGTGTGTTATCTCAGTGGAAGAATCAGTCACCTCTGACACAACACAGATATTTCTTCCACAAATCATGATACAACCTACTCAAAACTTCCAGATAAAAACCTTGGTTGACCATTTGATCTGGAGTAACAAATTCTGAGTGTACTATAAGGACACTCTGGTCTGACTCTGCTGTCCAAAAGATAATTGCTGTTTTTTGGGGGGGATATACCTCATATATTTGATCTTCAAATGAAGACAATAAGCTGGGCTCAGTGGCTCAACCTGTAATCCCGCACCTTTGGGAGTCTGAGGTGAGTGGATTGCCTGAGCCTGCGGATTCGAGACCCGCCTGGGCAGCGAGACCTCATCTCTTCAGTAAATTTTTTTAAAAAATCAAAAAATCAGCCGGGCATGGTAGCACATGCCTGTAATTCCGGCTACTCAGAAGACTGAGGTGGAAGGATCGCCGGAGCCCAGCAGGCCGAGGCTGCGGTGGCCAGGAGCAGCCACTGCACTCCAGTCTGGGTGACAGAGTGAGACTCCGACTCAAAACAAAACAAAACAAAACAAATGAAGACAATAACAAGGTGAGAATATCTCCTAACATGATACAACTATCAGTCATTCAACTGAAAATGCACTAATTCTTTTCCCAGAAGAGAAAGTAAAGTCCTTGCTGTGGTCTGAATATTCGTGTCTCCTCCAAAATTCATGGTGGAACTCAGACCCCAAAGCAACAGTAGTAAGAGGTAGGATCTTTTAGGAGGTGATTAGGTCATGTGAGCTCCAGCCTAATAAAGGGATTAATGCCTTGTAAAAGGGCTGCAGGGACGAGCTGGTCACTTTTGCCTTTCTGCTCTTCCACTATGTGAAGAGACAGCAAGAAAATCCTACTGATGCCTTGGTCTTGGATTTCTCAGCCTCCAAAAATGAAATGTAATTTTCTGTTCCTTATAAATTACCCAGTCTCAGGTGCCTTGATATAGCAGCACCAATAAACAAAGACAGTTCTTTGTTTATTCTTCTTATATCGTATAACG
>NW_007258862.1:0-2367 GCF_000164805.1 Carlito syrichta | reverse complement strand
CTTCCAAAATTCATGGTGGAACTCAGACCCCAAAGCAACAGTAGTAAGAGGTAGGATCTTTTAGGAGGTGATTAGGTCATGTGAGCTCCAGCCTAATAAAGGGATTAATGCCTTGTAAAAGGGCTGCAGGGACGAGCTGGTCACTTTTGCCTTTCTGCTCTTCCACTATGTGAAGAGACAGCAAGAAAATCCTACTGATGCCTTGGTCTTGGATTTCTCAGCCTCCAAAAATGAAATGTAATTTTCTTTTCCTTATAAATTACCCAGTCTCAGGTGCCTTGATATAGCAGCACCAATAAACAAAGACAGTTCTTTGTTTATTCTTCTTATATCGTATAACTTAATACTGTGACATAAATAAGAGAGAAAGAAAACAGAGATATTTGGTTAACACACACACACGTGTTCAGAATAAAATGAGGAGGAAATACTCTGACAATATCAGTCCTGGTTTCTGTGACTGGTCACGTAATCATAGCTGCCATTTGGAACTACCTTTGTTTGCTGCTCATTCTGTATTCCCTTTCTCTTCAGCAGGAACTCCAGCTGGTTGTGGTTCTTCACCTTGCAGGGTGATCCAAACCCAATCTTTGTTTCTGAAAGGACTGGGCCTGGGTTGGATTTAGTTTTGCACTGAACTTAATCCTAGAGCATGGGGATAGTAAGAGACACTCTGAGAGATCTCCTGTCTTCCAGATGTACTCTTTTTTGTTTTGTCTTGTTTTGTTTTTGTTTCTTTTTTATGAGCTGGAGTCTCACTCTGTCACCCAGACTGGAGTACAGTAGCCGCTCCTGGCCTCCCGACCACCGCAGCCTCGACCTGCTGGGCTCTGGTGATCCTTCTGCCTCAGCCTTACAAGTAGCTGGAACTACAGGCATGCGCTACCACACCCAGCTAATTTTTTTATTTATTGTAGAGATGAGGTCTCCCCAGGTTGCCCAGGTGGGTCTCGAACCCACGGGCTCAGGCAATCCACTCACCTCAACCTCCCAAGGCACGGGATTACAGGCTGAGCCACTGAGCCTGGAAGATGTAGTCTTTCTTGCTTTCTGTGTAGTAGCCCAGGTTCCCTTGCCTGGATCAATCACTCCAGCCGATACCATAACTCCCTTTTTGAACTCTTCACTCAGAGGCAGAAGAAACCCCAAATGGCCACATGGTAGTCTTAACCTCTGGTTTAATGGGACCAGTCCATTTAGAATTAATACCTCTATACCAGAAGAGATATAAAATTAGGCAGAAAAGAAGCAAGCATTTTGCTAGTGGGGTGCGAGGGGTAATGATGAGTGGTGTCACTCTCATTTCCACCTCTTGAGTCCTGGACTATTGAAGAAAGAATAACGTGATGAACACTGATTCCAAGAAGATAAAGCTTTCTGGAGAACCTTGCCCCAGGCCTGTAAGGTATCATCACCCTGCTGGTGCTGTAACAGCCTTCCAAAAGCTACTTCACCATTTTATCAAGCCAGCTGCTTCAGGATGATGTGGCACATGGTAAAACCAGTGCACTTTGGGAGCTTGAGCCCATCCCTGCACCTCTTTGGTTCTGACGTGAGTTCCTTGGTCAGAAGTAATGCTGTGTTGAATACTGTGGATAAGGATTTCTGTAAGTCCATGGATGGTAGTTGAGACAAAAACATTGCATGCAAGGAGGGCAAATCCATATCCAGGGTACAGAGACAAAACACTCTTCCTTTCATGGTGAAAGTTGTCTAATGTGAGCAACTTGCCAGTAAGTGGCTGGCTTATCACCCTAGGAAGTGATGCTGGATTGTGACCAGTGTGGGTCTCTGCTGCTGGAAGCCTGGATGTTCAGTGGTGACCATACCCAGGCTAGTCTTGGTGAAGGGAAATCCATATTGCTAAGCCCATGTGTGACCTCCATCAACTTTGTCCATGAGCCCATCAGGCAATGACAGGGGTGGTTGGAGAAAGAGGCTAACAGGTTTCCACAGAATAGGTTATCCTATCCACTTAATTATTAAAACCCTCTTTGGCATGGGGCACAAATATCTTCACAATTTTTTTTTCCCATTCACGGAGGTCTATCCACATACCTCTTCCTCCAATTTTTTAATCATCAATTTTCAATCATGCTTCTTCCAAGTCAACCATCCAGTCAAACTATTTGGCAATAGCCCATGAATTTCATGCCTGTCTGTTTTCCCTTCCAAGCAAAGTGCACAGCCAGCAGCACTTCCCTAAGTTCTGTCCACTGAAAAGATTTCCTTTCACTGCTGCTCTTCAGGAATATACCAGGGAGGGGTTGTAGTGCTGCAACCATCTAGTTTCAGATGGTGACTGCATATCATGCAGAACCTGGCATATCTGTGAACTAGGCTTAAGACTCCTCTTGCATTGTCAAC
>NW_007258861.1:758671-770887 GCF_000164805.1 Carlito syrichta | reverse complement strand
ACAGCCTACAGACTGGGAAAAACTATTTGCCAACTCCAGGTCCGACAAAGGCTTAACATCTTGGATCTACAAGGAACTCAGCCATGCTGAAAAGAAAAAAACAAACAACCCCATTATAAAATGGGCAAAAGATATACAGACACTTCTCAAAGGAAGACATCCGAGCAACCAACAGACACATGAAAAAATGTTCAACCTCACTAATCATCCGGGAGATACAAATCAAAACCACACTGAGATGCCACCTAACTCCAGTCAGAATGGCAATTATCAATAACTCAAAAAATAACAGTTGCTGGAGAGGGTGTGGCAAAAAGGGAACACTTCTACACTGTTGGTGGGAGTGCAAACTGGTGCAACCTCTGTGGAAAGCAGTGTGGTGATTCCTAAAAGCTCTATATATCAACCTTCCATATGACTCTGCAATCCCCCTTACTGTGAATATACCCTGAAGAACTCAAATCACTCTATAAAAAAGATACTTGCACACGAATGTTATCATGGTATTTTTCACAATAGCAAGAACCTGGAACCAACCATGCTGTCCATCAAAAGAGGACTGGATTTTTAAAATGTGGTACATATACAAGATGGAATACTATGCAGACATAAAAAAGAACAAAATCATGAATTTTTCAGCAACCTGGATGGAACTAGAATCTATAATACTGAGTGACCTCTCACAGAAACAAAGATCTGAGTATCACATATTCTCACTCATATAGTGGACCTTGATCATCCAATGTAATACCACAAAAAAATGACTGACAGTGGTGGGAAACTATGGGGCGGGGAGAAGGGAGATGGGATTAATGGTAGTAAGCATCTGTCAGGGGACAGGGAGACACCTCTTATCAACAAGGATGCCTGAACAAAGTATATTTGTGTACCTAACTCTTAACTGTACCCCACAATATCATAATTAAAAATATTGATTATATATTAAAAAAAAGAAATTTGTGGTGTTAATCTGATACAAGGTATCTTTTGTCATATTGTTTCTTAGAGGTATAGATATGTTACTTAGATACAAGCCCACTGGCCTATATATTTAATTGTTATTCCAGCCTTCAATGAAGTATTTTTCTGCCCCTGTGATTTTTCATATGAAATCTGCATTAGTAACATCTTGCTTTGCAATGATTCTTATAGTCTCAAGTTGAAAAGAGAATTAAGGTAGTCTGTACTTTCAAAAATGCTAGAGTGATACCTGTATGGGCTATTGACTGACTGAAATATTGAGAGGAGCTAAATTTTAACGTTGAAATATTCAGTTACAGTAATAGGGATAAAGAAACACATTGCAAATGCTATTAACTCAAACATTTTAATGTATTGTTAGTTATATCTTCAAAATTTTACAGATATCTGTTTGTATTGCTTCATTAGGGGAATCTGTTAATGTTGCAGAGAATATGAAATCCTTTGGTTTGTAATAACAAGCCTAAGGCAGAAGTACTGCAAGCAATAGCAGCTGTCAACACAGGTACCAGTTCTGTCTTCTTTCATTCTGTAAATTATTAATTATAGCATTTTATGACATTCTTGGTTTATAAATAAAATGATTATAATATAAAATCCTGTGAAGGCCAAGATAAAAATATGTTAATTTTTAGTTTTGCTTAGTTGGATCTTTTATAACATTCTTCTTTAACTATTGGTTTCCCAATTAAAATAATCTCTTTGATTGAGCATGATATATATTGAGGATGATATCCCAATTAAATATTGAGCATGATATCCCAATTAAAATAATCTCTTTGATTTTTTGGATTATCCAGTTTACCTTGAGTTTGATCAGTGGAAATGATGCAGTAGAAATAAATTTTAAAAGGTGAATTTACGTATGTTTATCGCAGCATTGTTCACAGTAGCAAGAACATGGAACCACCATGCTGCCCAACAAATAAAAAATGGATAAAAAATGTGGTACATATACATGATGGAATATTATCACACAGCCATAAAAAAGAACAAAATCATGAACTTTGCAGCAGCCTGGATGGACTTAGATTCTATAATACTGAGTGAGCTTTCACAGAAACAAAGAACTGAGTATCACATGTTCTCACTCATAAGCGGACCTTGAACAACTATTGTAATACTATAAGAAAAGGATTGACTGTAGTGGGAAACTGCCAGGGGAAGGGTCCACAAGTGTACCTGCATAATGAACATTTGTATACCTCACCCTGAATTGTACTTTACATCTTCAAAATAAAAAAATTAAAAGCTTTTTTTAAAAAAAAGGTGAATTTATTGACTTTAAGTAATTTCTTGCATACAGAAGGCCCCTTTGTAGTCATGTCTTATATAATTTTTCTCTTTAAGTCAAAGCAATTAGTCTGCATTTATAAATTGTGTGTCAGGATAAGAAAGATCCCTACCAAGGAAAGCCAAGCATATCAGTTCAGTATATTTTGTTTTTCTCTTTTGTTTTCATACTTTTAAAATGATAATGGAATAACTTGCTATAGCATGATCACCACAGGGGCACCCTAGTTGCTGGCTCTTGGTTGTAGGCTGCTTATGTCTGTATCTTAGAAGTGGTTCTAGGGGTGTCATTGAGAATTAATGTAGGCCTATGAAGTACCAGTCATTCTAAAGCTCTAAGGAGCCTAATGGAACTGGATCTCTTCGTACAGTTTCCCTGGGATTCTCTTAGAATAAATTAGAAGATACCATTCAATTCCACCTTGTTAAGAAATCATGAAACTTCCATGTAGGTTATTTATACCAGGGGTTGGTCTGGTTATAGAGAACAAAACTATTTCATCTATGAATTCTGATTTGATTGGGAGTTCCCAGCTTCATCTTAGCCGGCCTTTTGCAACCGAAAATTATAAGATCTTTGTGTATGTCCTCAGAAGATAAAGTATCTAATTGAAAGCTTTTTTTTTTTTTTGCAAGACACCATCTAGTCATACCTCAGGCACAAAGGCTTAAGTAATTAGTTTGATTATTCAGACTTGATTAAGTAATTTAAAACCAGTAGATAATAATTAATGGCTAATGTTTATTGAATATTTACAGTGTACTGGATACTGTGCCAAATGCCTTACATGGGTGACCTCGTTTAATTATCAGAAAAGTCTTATTAGATAGGCTCTAATATTATCCTTATTATACAGATGACAAAACTGAGTCATGGCAAGTTTAACTATGTTGTACAGGGTAACATAGTTAATGCATGATAGAGCAAAAATTTAAATCCGGGTAATGAGTCATGGACTGCAGAGCTTTGCCTCCCATTCGAGTGGGTGCTTCTTCTCATATTTGATTTATTTTGGTAACTTTTCATTTTGATATAATTAAACTAGACATAAAATTTATGAAAATGATATGAAGAACTCCCAGATGGCCCTTATCCAGATTCTCCAGATTTAACATTTTGTTTTATTCTCTCTCTCTCTCCCTCCCTCCCTCCCTCTCTCTCTCCCTTTCTCCCTCCCTCGCTATCTCTCTCTTTCTCCCTCCCTCACCCCCCTCCACACACACACATACATTTTTTTTCTGAACCTTTTGAGAGCAAGTTGCAATATAGTACCCGTTTATTCCTAAATATTTTAATGTGTATTTCCTAAGAACAATGACATTTTCTTACATAAGTACTGTCTCAAAATCAGGAAACATATTTGATTTAATGCTATTTTCTAATCCCCAGTTCATACTGAAATTTCAGCAATTTTCTCACTGGCATTCTTTATGGCCACAGTCACCTCCTCTCCTCTCTTCTCTATCTGGGATTCAACCCAGGATCATACACTGCATTTAGTTATTGTCTATTAATTATTTCTTAATATGGAACAGTTCCTCCTCTTGTCTTTGTCTTTTTTTTTTTTTTTTTTTAAGTTGGAGTCTCACTCTGTCACCCAGACTGGAGTGCTATGGCCGCTCCCGGCCACCGCAGCCTTGACCTGCTGGGTTCCAGCGATCCTTCCGCCTCAGCCTTCCAAGTAGCTGGAATTACAGGCGCGCACTACCACGCCCGGCTCATGTTTTATTTATTGTAGAGATGAGGTCTCGCCAAGTTGCCCAGGTGGGTCTCGAACCCGCGGGCTCAGGCATTCCACTCACCTCAGCCTCCCAAAGGCACGAGATTACAGGCTGAGCCACCGAGCCCGGCTGTCTTTGCCTTTCATGATCTCAACATTTTGAAGAGTACAGGCCAGTATTTTTTGTAGAATGCCCCTCACTTTGAATGTAGTGTGGTATCATTAGTAGAATCAGATGATGTGTTTTTGGCAGTAATACCAAGAAGTGATGCTGTTGCATCATATCAGAGGCACCTGATGTCAATTTGTCTCATTATCAGTGATGTTAACTTTGATCACCTGCTTAAGGTGGTATACCCTCAAACTTCTTTACTTCTTAAGTTACCTTTTCTCCCTTATAATTAATAAGTAAATACTGAGAAGACACTTTGACTCTATATAAATAGACTGTTCATCAAAATTGTATCCATTAATTTTAGAATCTATTGATGATTCTTAACTGAATCATGTATTACAATAATGGTTGTACAGCAGTGGTTTTCTAGTTACATCATTCTTCTGTGTTTTTATTTTTCATTCTACCACAAGAAAGAACTTTTCCTTCTTCCCTGTTTGTTTGTTTGTTTGTTTTTATATCAGAATGGAATCATGGATTCTTATTTTGCTCAAAGAGTTATAATCCATTATTAAAAATTATTTATTAATAGACATATCCTCATTACTTTTGATCATTTACCTTTGGCATAATAGGATGTTTCAGGCTCAATTTGTACTTCTTTCCCTAGGCCTGGAATCAAACATAACTCCCAGGAACTTATTTCCCCTTTTTGCACTTTGCTTTAGTTTTATCAGACACAATGTATATTTTTAAAATACAAGTTTTTAGAATGTCCACACTCAAAAATTAACACATAGAGACAAATCAGATTGTGACTATTCTAATCTATTCATTTAAATGCACTGAGTCTTTTTCCTTTCTCATTTTAGTGCTAAGATCCTAAAATATTTATGTCTAAGACAAACTGCTCTTAAAAGCAATTAAAATGTGGTTTCCTACAACAAAGTTGTCTGACAATTGCAATAGTCGAGTAGCTAATGGTAATAAAATGGGGGTCTCAATGCAGGTCATTTCCAGTGTCACATCTGAGGCATCAGCTTCTAAATATGTTTATCAATATTTCCAAATTCCAGTGGGGAAGAAGAAAGAAGCTGTATGATTCTGAAATAAGATGGTGGTGGATGGGTGAAAAAAAAAAAACATTTATCATCAATAAAATTTCCAGTGATTGATGCTATTATTTCTCATACCACTGTTAATATTCTCAATGGGAATCACATCAACTATGATGTGATAAAGGTCAGATATATAAACAGGTACATAATCAAGTGTCATTTCTTCTAGCCTTCCTAAGTATAGATAGAGATATTAAAAATGGTTATGCACTTGTTGAAGATAAAAATAAAATTATCCTTAACAGTGTTTTATCTGCTTTGAAAAATGAATCTGTAAACTTAGTTTCATCTGTGGACCAAGCAAGTGAAGATGATGAGTAAGCAACCTTGGTAACAATGTATTGGTAATGAAATATAACATCTCGGTGGCTCAGCCTGTAATCCCGCGCCTTTGGGAGGCTGAGGTGAGTGGATTGCCTGAGCCCGCGGGTTCAAGACCCACCTGGGCAGGCGAGACCTCATCTCTACAATAAAATCAAATATTAGCCGGGCGTAGTAGCGCGCACCTGTAATTCCGGCTACTCAGAAGGCTGAGGTGGAAGGATTGCCGGAGCCCAGCAGGTCGAGGCTGCGGTGGCTGGGAGCGGCCACTGCACTCCAGTCTGGGTGACAGAGTGAGACTCCAACTCAAAAAAAAAAAGAAATATAACATCTCTAGCTATGTTAAAACATAAAAGCATATCTTATTTTTAAGTGAACAGATGTTTTCCTTCAATTACAAAAATAGCACTACTGATACTCTGTGAATATATTATGCATTTGAGTTTATTACTTAGTGGTGGTAATGGTACTGCTATCCATATTCTTGCCCAGTTCCTCTTAACATCTCCAAAACACATTTGCAAAATAGCTAATTTTACCAGTATTTTGTCACTACAGAGCAGAGCAATGACAACTGTCCCATTAAAATATATATATACAGTAGTATTGTTATTGAAGAAATAAGGTATTAAAGCATAGCTTACTTAAGATAAAATATATGTATATGAGGGAGACCCAAAAAACCTGGAAATTGTTTATTTAAAAATGTATATTTATTCTTACGTGTTTAAATTTCAGTCACCTTCAAAGTACTCTCTGTTTGATGCAAGGCACTGCTCAAAACAGTTTTTGAACTCGTCAATTTTAATGCTTTTTAGTGTGCTTCTGTTGTTTTTGTTTCACCTCTTCCACATCAGCCAAATGTTTCCCTTTGAGGACTCCCTTTCAACCGGGGAAACAAACAAACAAAAGTCACTAGGGGCCAGAGATCAGGTGAATAGGGAGGGTTGGACATGGGAATTGTGCCATTTTTAATCAAAAACTGCTGAACACTCAGCGCAGTATGGGCAGGTGCACTCGTAAATCACCCATCATGAAATGGACAAACACATTGAAAGAATCTCCAAAAATAATTCACCAAAGCCGAATGCAACCTCTCACAATAATGCTAGCTGGTATACTGATGCCAATAGGTTGCTGAAACACTTACCTAGTGAGGGAAGCCTACAGACAAACAAAAGAGTTTGCCAAGAAAAGAAAACAAAAGAAAAGAAAGAGAAAAGAAAGAAAAGGATAATTCTGAGGTTTTTTGGGGAGAGTGAGTGCCTCATAAAGTCAATACTTTTGTTACATGTCTGCAATAGTTTCTTATAATAATACTTCCTCATCCAATAGGATCCCACATGTTCATTTACTAATCTACTTTTTGTCTCTGTAGATTTGACTATTTTGGACATTTCACAGGAATGGAATAATACAGCAAGTGGTCTTTTGTGTCTATCTTATTTCACTTAGCATAATGTTTTCAGAGTTCATTTATATCGTATCATGTATCAGTACTTCAATTCTTTTTATTGCTGAATAACATTTCACTGCATGGATATACCACATTTTACCTACTCATTCATCAGCTAGTGGACACTTTGGTTGTTTCTCAATTCTTTACTATTATGAATAATGCTCCTATGAACATTCAAAGGAAAATATTTGTATGGAAATGTGTTTGCATTTCTTTGGGATAGATACCTAAAAATAAAATTGCTGGAAGTGAGTGGAATTGAGTGGAAAACTATGCTTACTTTTATAAGAAACTGCCAAATTCTTTTCCACAGTAGATAGATATACCACTTCACATTTATTTCTGCCATTAGTATGTAGGGTTTCCTATTTTTCCACAACCTCACCAATACTTGTTGTTATCTGTACTTTTTAATTATAGCTATTCTGAGTGTGATAATTCTTTATTTTATTGACCTGTCAGAATGTTTGGACACTGCATTATATAATATGTAAACAAAATGAAAGAATTTTGGGCCCATTATTGATTACTTGAATTAAATATTGCAAATCTGCTGATATTATATAGCTGATGGATATGCTACAGCCCGTATAATTTTAGCTTTTGCAACATATTGGATTTATATTTTCCTGTGTTGATTATTTCTCAGAAAGATCCTGAAATATCAATTCAAGGTGTACCTATAAGTGAAGATTCGCTAATGACTGATTTAGGTTTAGTCATACCAGATTTCCAAGAACTAATGACTGAGGAATTATTATTACAAGAAACTAAAAGTATTTCTTTGGAGTTGTTGTTTTCTTCTTTTCAAATAAATGCTCCAATCTTGACTGAAGACAAATCATATACTCAATGTAACACTTCAATGAACAGGTATACAATCTCTTCCTTTTTTAATCTAGGAGGTCTTTCACGTATTTTTCAAGAAAATGTTTATTTTTTTCATAATCTGGAAATCACTTTGGATAGAGCTGAGAACAGGCAAGGATATATCAACAATAACTTTTAGAGACTTTAAAGAGTATTACTGAAAACTCTTCACTTTCTGAAAAGTGAAGAAACATTATTTGTGGAGCATTAATGGGAACTTGGACACCTAAGTATATAGCTAGTGACCCTCAAATATAGCATAAAGCTAGCATAATTCTATGCTACACCCCTGGTTGTACAGTTGAATATTTAGTCTTCACTCACATTGAAACCTTAACCAATCAGGCTTTTAAAATGTAAGACGAAATTATGATCAACATAAATATATAGAACTTAGTTCTAATATATGGTTTTTGTTTCTGAAAAGTATCTAAACAATGATTTTCAGGCATATTTTTCTGAGTTTAGAAAATTACCGCTGGGCTCGGTGGCTCAGCCTGTAATCCAGCACCTTTGGGAGGCTGAGGTGAGTGGATTGCCTGAGCCTGCGGGTTCAGACTCACCTGGGCAACTCGGCGAGACCTCATCTCTACAATAAATCAAAAAATCAGCCAGGCGTGGTAGCACACGACTGTAATTCTGGCTACTTGGAAGGCTGAGGTGAAAGGATCGCCGGTGCCCAGCAGGTTGAGGCTGCGGTGGCCTGGAGCGGCCACTGCACTCCAGTCTGGGCGACAGAGTGAGATTCCAACTCAAAAAAAAAAAAAAAAAGAAAGAAAATTACCTGTTATTACAAAGTGTAATATAGTGAGATAAACAAGATGCAATTAAAGAAACATTTCCCTTGAGCCTCTAGTCCCGAACATTACCATTGTTTTTCATCTACCAAGATGCACTCTTTGGTAATATATTTGGTTTCTCCCCCTTTGTGGTCTTCTGAAAATGAGAGCCAAACATTAGGAGTGTAAAATTTACCCTCCATCTTATATTTGAAATTAGCTCTGCAAGTAGAGTGAAACTTCTTGCCTGGCACAGAACTGTGGGGGGAAAAAGATGTCCTCATTTCCTGAAACCAGGAGGTTATGTGTGCTTTGGCAGAAATACTAACTTGACAGTATTGTCAGTAAATGTACCCATGGAAAAAAAAAAAAGCAAAGAAACAAAAAACCTGAGTGATATGTGGTGGAGTGTCTGCCTGAATTTTACCTTCATCAGCAGTGCTTACATTTGTCTGTTTACATGCTTTCTCATTTTATTTGTGTATTCTTCCCTGCTACTGATCCTCATTTATTGCCCAATCCCAGGGAGAAAAAGGTCAGGTATAGCCCTTGATAGATCTTTTCATATACAATCTTCCTGAGAAACACACCCTAAAAGGGACCCTATGAGCTTCTTTGGCATGACCTCAAACTTCAATGTGGATGATACTTGGATCAGTTTTTTTTTTTTTTAAATTTTTTAAACATATTTTATTATAAAATTGTGGGGTACAGTTAAGGGTTAGGTATGCAAATGTGCATCGTTCAGGCACCTTTATTAATAAGGGGTGTCTCCCCATCCCCAGACAGATATTGACTACCCACCTCCCTTCCCCTCCCTACCCCCCATAGTTTCCCACCACTGTCAATCCTTTTTTTATAGTATTATGGTAGATGTTCAAGGTCCACTATATGAGTGAGAACATGTGATACTCAGATCGTTGTTTCTGTGAGAGGTCACTCAGTATTATAGACTCTAGTTCCATCCAGGTTGCTGTGAAATTCATGATTTTGTTCTTTTTTATGTCTGCATAGTATTCCATCGTGTATATGTACCACATTTTTTAATCCAGTCCTCTTTTGATGGGCAGCATGGTTGGTTCCAGGTTCTTGCTATTGTGAACAATGCTGCAATAAACATTCGTGTGCAGGTATCTTTTTTATAGAGTGATTTGAATTCTTCAGGGTATATTCCCAGTAGGGGGATTGCAGGGTCATCTGGGAGGTCAATATTTAGAGCTTTTAGGAATTGCCGTACTGTTTTCCACAGAGGTTGCACTAGTTTGCACACCCACCAACAGTGTGGAAGTGTTCCCTTTCGCCACACCCTCTCCAGCAACTGTTATTTTTTGAGTTATTGATAATGGTTATTCTGAATGGAGTTAGATGGTATCTCAGTGTGGTTTTGATTTGCATCTCCCTGATGATTAGTGAGGTTGAACATTTCTTCATGTGTCTGTTGGTTGCTCGGATGTCTTCCTTTGAGAAGTGTCTGTTCATATCTTTTGCCCACTTTATAATGGGGTTGTTTTTTTCTTTTCAGCACGTTTGAGTTCCTTGTAGATCTAAGATGTTAAGCCTTTTTCAGACCTGGAGTTGACAAATAGTTTTTCCCAGTCTGTAGGCTGTCTTCCTGCTCTCTTGATGCTTTCTTTGGCTTTGCAGAAGCTTGTCAGTTTAATGAGGTCCCACTTGTCTATCTTATCTCTTATGGCCTGTGGCTTTCAGGTTTTGTTCAGGAATTGGATGCCAGTTCCAATTTTCATGAGGGTATGTCCTTCATTTTCTAAGGTTCTTATGGTTTGAGTTTTTACCTTAAGGTCTCTAATCCATTTAGAGTTAATTTTGGTGTATGGGGATAGACAGGGGTGTTGTTTGAGTCTTCTGCATGTGGTCAGCCAGTTTTCCCAGCACCATTTACTGAATAGGTTCTCCTCTGCCCAGTGGTAGGTGATGGATGCTTTGTTGTATATGAGTTGGTTGAGAAATTGAGGTTTTGCTTCTGGAATCTCAATTCTATTCCATTGGTTTATATGCCTATTCCTGTACCAATACCAACCTGTTTTGGTTACTGTAGCTCTATAGTAAAGTTTGAAGTCTGGTAATGTGATGCCACCTGCTTTGTTTTTTTGTTGTTGTTTATTTGTTTGTTTTTTGCTGAGGATTGTTCTGGTTATTCTTGGTCATTTGTGTTTCCATATGAATTCCTGTGTTGTTTTTTCTAGGTCTGAGAAGAATGTTGCTGGTAATTTGATGGGTATTGCATTAAATCTGTAGGTTGCCTTAGGTAGGATGGACATCTTCACAGTGTTGATTCTTCCAATCCATGAGCATGGGATATTTTTCCACTTGTTTGTGTCATCTTTGATTTCTTTGAGCAGTGTTTTGTAGTTTTCATTGTAAAGGTCTTTCACGTTTCTGGTTAGGAAGATGCCATGGTATTTCATTTTTTTTGTGGCTATTGTGAATGGAATTGTTCTTTTTATTTGGATTTCTGTTTGTTTATTATTGGTGTAAAGAAATGCGATTGTCTTTTGCACATTTATTTTATACCCTGAAACTTTGCCAAAGTCCTTTATCAGTGTTAGGAGGTTTTTGACAGATTCTCTTGGGTTTTCAAGGTACACAGTCATGTCATCTGCAAAGAGAGATAACTTGACTTCCTCTTTTTCTATTTGGATACCCCTGATTGCCTTCTCTTCTCTGATTGCTCTGGCCAGGACTTCCAATACTATATTGAACAGGAGGAGTGAGAGCGGGCATCCTTGTCTTGTACCAATTTTCCCGGGAAATGGTCCCAATTTTTGTCTGTTTAGGAGTATGCTGGCTGTGGGTTTCTCATAGATGGCTTTTACTATTTTGAGGTATGTTCCCCATATGCCTAGATGTTCAAGGGTTTTTTATCAAGAAGTATTGCTGGATTTTATCAAAAGCTTCTTCTGCATCTAATGATATATTCATGTGGTTTTTGTTTTGACATCTGTTGATGTATTTACTTACATTTATGGTTTTACGAATGTTGAACCAGCCTTGCATCCCAGGGATGAAGCCTACTTGGTCATGATGGATGATATTGAGATGTGTTGTTGAATCAGGTTTGCTAGTATCTTGTTGAGAATTTTAGCATCTATGTTCATCAAAGATATTGGCTTGTAGTTCTCTTTCTTTGTTGGGTCTTTTCCTGGCTTGGGTATCAACGTGATGTTAGCTTCATAAAATGATTTGGGTAGAGTTCCATCTTTCTCAATCACCTGGAATACTTGCAGTAGATTGGTGTCAGCTCCTCTTTAAACGTCTTGTAGAATTCTCCTGGAAAGCCTTCTGGTCCAGGGCTTTTTTTTGTATGTAGTTTTCTTATTATGTAGTCAATTTCCTTGATTGTTATTGGTCTATTTAGGGTCTCAATTTCTTCTTGTTTCAACCTAGGCAGGTTGTGTGATGACAGAAAGTCCTTCATTTGCTTAAGGTTTTTAAGTTTGTTTCCATACCACTGTACAGAGTAGTCTCTAATGATCTTTTTTATTTCTTCAGGGTCAGATGTGACCTCATCTTTTGTGTTTCTGATTGTGTTTATTTGGGC
>NW_007258861.1:692897-758571 GCF_000164805.1 Carlito syrichta | reverse complement strand
CCATTTTCTTCATGTGCATTTGTACGGATATAAATTCCCCTCTTACTACAGCTTTCATGGCATCCCAGAGATTTTGGTAAGATGTTTCTTCATTTTCATTTGTTTCCAGGTATCTTTTAATCTCTATTTTGATTTCATCATTGACCCAGGAGTTGTTTAGCATCATGCTGTTTAGCTTTGTGGGTTTTGGGGGAATCTTGTTGGTGTTAATGTTTATTTTATTCCACTGTGGTCCAAGAAGGTGCATGGTAAATTTTGGTCCTTTCAAATTTGCTTATGCTTGATTTATGGCCAAGAATGTAGTCGATCTTAGAGTACGCTCCAAGTGGTGATGAGTAGATTGTATATTCTGTGGTCTTTGAATGGAGGGTTCTTTAGGTATCAATTAAGTCCATTTGATCAAGAGTCACATTGAGGTTTCGGATCTCATTGCTGAATTTTTGTCCTGATGATCTGTCTAGGGTTGTCTGTGGGGTATTGAAGACCCCAGCTATGATGGTATTAGAGTCAATATCTTTTTTTAGTTTACCTAGAAGCTGCTTTATGAATTTTGCACCTGATTTTTTAATGAATGGCACCAATCAAGTCAAAAACTGCATCATAAAGTAAAAATATGTGAAATTTTTCATACTGACAATTGACAGATATTCCACTCCCTCAGGTCTGTGACACTCATCTGTTGATGAGATTCAAACTGAATGCTGTTCACTGGGAGGAATACAATCATTTCAATGCGTATGTAGCGAGTATATAGACTCTCATAGGTGGAAGGACCATCGAGGTTCTTTAAATTAGCCAGCTACATTGTTGCAATACTTTGCATCTTACTTCTGATGGACGCCAGTGAAGTGATTTATCAGCTTTACCTGGCACCACACAGGCAAAAAGGCATCCTGTGCACTGAAAGTTTACTCAGATTAAAGAGTACTTCCTATTCATTATTCCCAGAGAACAGACTAATATGTATTTCCTTCATCCTTCTTTTCTGGGCCTCCTCAGGTTCAAAACTCTGATTGCTACTTGAATGCGGTCCACTCTACCTGAATTATAAAAGTGAATTATGAACTGAAATCTTCTGAATAGCAGTAAGTTTTTTAGTCTGGAAGTAAAGTATCTATAACTGGAAAATGTTATATGGTTTGTGGTTTCTTGTTCAAGGACCAGCTGTAATCTGTGAAATTTATTGTGTTTGTAGTATTTTCTCAAAGATTATCTCCTGGCAGCTAGATAAATATTTTTTCCATTCATTTTCATCCTTCTTGGAAGCAGCACTTGTTGATTTCCCACTCCTCCACTTTTTGTTTAAGGAATGAGATGCACATGCACTGTATTGACGCTAATCTGCTGAAACTAAAGTCATTGCTATCTAGGAAGAAAGTGAATTTTGACTCTGATTATATCAGTGAGGTAAGCCTATCAATTCATTTTGAGACTTTACTGTATGTATGTGGATTATTCCCAAAGAAGAATGACATATGACTACTGATGCTGAGGATATTAGACCTGGGATTCAAGAATACTTGAATTCCTACCTTGACTTTTCTACTGATTTAGTGTATATTGTGTTTTGTCTTTGCTTTCTGAACTGAAAATTAGGACATTATTATATTTCTCTTCATAGTAATATCACAACTTATTTATGTGATTTTTCTGTTGTTCTAATCACCTAAAAATTGTCAATTTATAATTGTGGAATTTTAATGAGAACTTTTCTCTTTTTTTTTCTTTTTACTACATTTTTAATTTTTTATTTCAAAGACAAGTACAGGGTTAGGTATACAAATGGTAATTGTACAGGTAAAGTTTAGGCCTCACTTTTGTCCCTACTTCACCTGGTTTGAGATCAGGTACCCTTATTGATGAAGTGTGCTACCCCTCCCAGCCCGGGCAGTTTCGCACTGCTGCCAATCCCTTTCTTACATTATTATGATAATTGTTCAGGTTCTGCTTCTGAGTGAGAACATGTGGTACTCTGTTCTTTGTTTCTGTGATAGATCACTGAATTTTATAGACTCTAAATCACAATCAGAAATGCAAAAGTTCAAATCACAATGGACCCTGAAGAAATACACACACAAAAATTATCAGACATTAATATGCACACCTATATGGAAACAAAGATGAAAACCTAAATGAAATGGGGGACATTCTGACTCCACACAACCTCCCAAGGTTGAAACAAGGAGAAATTGAGATATTAAATAGACTAATAACAGCCTAGGAAATCAACTCTGACATAAGAAAACTACCCACAAAAAAAGTCCTGGATTAGACGGCTTTCCAGCAGAGTTCTACAAACCATAGAAGGAGGATCTGATACTAATTTTATTGAAAGTATTCCAAGCAATCAAGAAAGATGGAACTCTACCCAAATCATTTTACAAAGCTAACATCACACTGATACTCAAATCGGGTAAAAAATCCAACAAACAAAGAACTACAAGCCAAAATCCCTGGAGAACATAGATGCAAAAATACTCAACAAGATTCTAGCAAACTGTATCCAACAACACATCTTAAAAATCATTCACCATGACCAAGTAGGCTCCATCCCCAGGATGTAGGGCTGTTTCAACACCTGAAAACCCATAAATGTAATTAAATACATAAACAGATGTAAAAATGGGAATCACATGATTATATTATTAGATGAAGGAAAAGCTTTTGATAAAATTCAGCTTTCCTTCTTGATAAAAAACCCTTGAACACTTAGGCATAGAGGGAATATACCCCAAAGTAGTAAGAGCAATCTATGATAAACCCACAGCCAACATATTGCTAAATGGACAGAAATTGGAAGCATTTCCCCTGAAAACCGGAACAAGATGAGAGCTTTTCATGTATCCAAAGTTTCTCTTCTTGTCACATTATCCCTCACTGTTGTGTAAGAGCCTTTTCTCCCACGATAACCAGAGGTTTAGAATTTAGGTTAATGCACGTAGAGGGCCTCACTTATAATTCTTTCTCTTTTTTTCTTTTCAGCCACTGAGTTCTGAACTTCTAACTTAGGTGGCAAAGGAAACTGAAACTTTGTTCAATATTAATGTCATAACAAAAATAAATGTAAGATTCATTTCTCTACTCTTCTTCATTACTCTTGAGATACCACCCAGCCATAAGGCCCTGTATTATACCTGTATAATGAAAATTGCCATGATAGCAAGTTATTAGCAAGAAAACTTTTCAGTTAAGTGAATGAATAAGGTGGCTTAAGGCATGTCATCCTACCACTCCCTTATGCTTTTTATTCTCTGCCTTAATATTGACTAATTACAGAAAAGTCTATTCTCAATTAGTAAAAATATTTTCAATATTTTATTATTTTGGTGTACATACAAAATACATCAAAGACCTGCTTAGTGAAGTAGAAATTATTTGTTCACACATATGCAAATAGCAACTGATAAAATAGTTAACAATTTCTTAAGAAGTTGCTTTCTTTGGCAGTTGCATTCTTCATAAGTTATAAGTTATTCTTTCCATGTCTATATGATTACAAACATAAAGATATGTTAAATTCAGTGGGTTCTTACTTTAGTTACTATATTGAATAACAGAACTTTTTTGATAACTTCCCTAGTGGACAAAGGGACTGTGGAGAGTATTTAATGAAGTATTTTAGGAGTTGTTAGTAAGAAAAAATTATAACCAAAAATTATAAGAGAACCAAAAAGAACAAGGCATAAGCTTTTTAAAATTGGCATTATTAACCTCTTCCTCAACTTTCTGTGAATAGCAAGTAAACTTAACTCCTAGGAGATAATTGTCTTTAAAACTGTTCTTATAGGTCTCTTTCTTTTAACTTAGTAAGGTATTATTACTGTTGCTATTTTAAAATAAATAATAAAACTCTTCTACTTTTCCATAACTTTTTTTTTCTAACTAGGGAAGCTCTCCAGATGGAATTTTTTTTTTGTCATTGACCAATACGTGAAGGGACTAGACCCTGATAAGCATTCATTCTTCTTATATTGTTTAGCCAAGATTACTTGAAAGAAGTGTTTTGTTTTGTTTTTTCTTTCTGCCAGACAGACTAGGCATGTTTGATGAGTTGCAACATTCGGGTTCAAACACTCAGGTTTAAATCCAATATTTAGTACATTTGTTTCCATCTTGGCAGAAAATATTGGTCAATATTAATTCAAACTAAATGACAACTGAACCCACATTGTACTGCTGGCTCTCGTTGCACTATTAATTGCCACCCCCGCCCCATCTAAAAAGCAGTTAGGAAAAAAAAACCCTACAACCTACATAAAACAAATGGAAACATTTTCTCAGTTTTGTTAATCTCTCAAAAGACAGGTTTTTTAAACAAACTATGTAACTTCCTTTGAAAGAATGATTGGCTGATAAAGTAATCAATGTTTTCTTTTTCTATCTAGGGTCTAAGTTTAATGAAAAATGGAGAAGGAGAGATAAGTCCACTTGAAACCAATGAATGGGGGGAAGGTATAAAGGCATACTTGTAGAAGGATCTACAAGTATGCCTGTTCTTGTACCAATACCAGATCTAGACTTATGTTCTAGTCCCATTCCCACAACTTAATATAGATAACCCTGGGCAAGTAATTTAACCTGTTTGGACCCAAATTTACTCTTGTGTAAACTAAGGATAATAATTGCTTTTCTTGGCTTGCAAGCTCTTGTGAATATTAAAAGGGATAATATATGAAAACCCTTAAAACTACTATATAACTAGAAGGCAGAATATATTATGATGACTCTGATTTTAAGACAAAACACAGGAAAAGAAAATCTCCAAATGTGATGTCTCTGATTTTAAGACGAAACACAGGAAAAGAAAATCACCAAATGGATATGCTGTCATAAGTTTGGGTTTTTCACATGACATCCAAGTAAGTTATTTTTCAGAAAGTAGTTTCTTTGTTGTTTACTAAGCCTAGTCCTTGACAATTAGCTTTAGATTTTTATGGAAAGTACATCCTGCAAAGACCTATATTCTAGAGGTTAGTGCTATTCCTAAATCCAAAAACAGATTTGGACATAATTATATCACTGATCTTTAGTCTTCTCTTATAGAAGCATCAAACAGACTGAAATAGTGGGTATACTAAAGAAGGCAGACAGAGATAAGAGTACATTATTTATGGTTAAGATGCCCTTCCAGATAGGGAGAGATTTGTTAAATGATACAAAATTTTAGCTAGATAGGAGGAATAAGATCTACTGTTCTATAGCACTGTAGGATGACTATATTTCACAGTAATAGAATATATTGTTTCAAGTATCTAGAAGGAGGATATTAAACATTCCTAAAACAAAGAATTGATAAGTGTTTGAGATGGTGGATATGCTAATTATCCTGATCTGATCAAAATGCATTATATATATTGAAACATCACTGTGTATCCCATGAATATGTGCAATTATTATTTTTCAAAAAAGTTTTTAAAAAATTATCCCCCCTTCAATAACCAATTTGGAGAGTATGACTCAGAAGTGTGAAAGGATAACCAGTCCTGTGCTGTGATGCATTTAGCTGTGTAAGATTTGTGAATCTTGCTTTGCCTTACCCCTTCTCCTCTCACACTATGCATAACAAAGTACTGTTTCTTCACAGACAAGCGGGTGTGACAATACATGAAAAAGTCTCTGCCTTCCCTGTTCAATGAGATGCCACTAAGCGACTCTGGAGAATGACTTCAAGATTCTAATGACCTCCTTTCAGATAATCTGAAGAACTGATTGAATGTCTCTCCAGATGTAGGTGACTATAATTGTACAGCCTTGAATGTTTCTTTTCCACCAGAAGATGTAGCAAACCCTATGGAAGTCTTTGAGCCCCAATTCTCTGCAGAAATGAGGGGGGAATACAAGTTATTTCCGTTGCCCTTTCTCAATCCTGTTGCCAATTTTATAGAAAAGTACACTAAAATTGAACCATCTGCTTGAATTTGTTAAGCCCCTCCCAATCCAGCTTCCTGCTGGAAAATAGAAAGGGATCCCACTACCTTTGACTTGGCTTTCTAGTGTATTTCTCCCCATCTATTAACCTCTATAACTTAAAATAAGTAGTTAAAACTGTTGCCTCCTAACACCTAAGCAAGATTTAACAGCTGGGATGAAATTTAGACCACAAAAAAATATAAATAAAAAATACACTAAAGTTGGAAAGAATAATTGCTTTCAACTTTCAATTTTTTTATTTTAAAGATGTGGGGTACAATTCAGGGCTAGGCATACAAATGTTCATTACGCAGGTACTCTTGATGAGGTGTGCCCCCACTACCCCAGGCAGATTTCCACTATTGCCGATCTCATCTCCTCGCCTCCCCACCCTCCTGCAGTTTCCTGCTACTGCCAATCCTCTTCTTATAGTTTTACCATTGTTGTTCAAGGTCCACTTATGAGTGAGATTATGTGATACTCAGTTCTTTGTTTCTGTGAAAGATCACTCAGTATTACAGACTCTAAGTCCATCCAGGTTGCTGTGAAGTTCATAATTTTGTTCTTTATCCATATTCCATCGTGTATATGTACCACATTTTTTTATCCATTCCTCTTTGGATGGGCAGCATGATTGGTTCCATGTTCTTGCTATTGTGAACAAAGCTGCAATAAACATATGTGTGCAGGTATCTTTTTTAAAGAGTGATTTGAGTTCTTCTGGGTATATTGCCAGTTGGGGGATTGTGGGGTTGTATGGAAGATTGCTTTTTAGATCTTTTAGGAATCGCCACACTGTTTTCCACACAAGCTGTACTAGTTTACAATCCCACCAACAGTGTAGAAGTGTTCCCTTTTTGACACATCTTCTCCGGCATCAATAACTCGACACATTTTGAGTTATTGATGATGGCCATCCTGACCGGAGTTAGGTGGTATCTCAGTGTAGTTAATTTGCATTTCTTGATGACTACTGAGACTGAGCATTTTTTCGTGTATCTGTTGGCTGATCGTATGTCTTCTTTTGAGAACTGTCTATTCATATCTTTTGTCACTTTGTCATGGAGCTGCTTGCTTTATTCTTTTCAGCATATTTGAGTTCCTTGTAGATCCTAGATGTTAGGCCTTTGTCAGACATAGAGTTGGAAAATATTTTCTCCCAGTCTGTGGGCTGTCTCCCTGCTCTCTTGATAGTTTCTTTGACTTTGCAGAAGTTTTTCAGTTTGATGAGGTCCCATTTGTCTATATTATCTCTTATGGCAAGGGCACTTGGGGTTTTGAGCAGGAATTGGTTGCCAGTTCCAATTTCCATAAGGGCGTCTCCTGCATTTTCTAAGGTTTTTATGGTTTGAGGTTTTATGTTTAGATCTCTGACCCATTTAGAGTGATTTCAGTGTATCATGATAGGTAGGGGTCTTGTTTCAATCTTCTGCATGTGGTCAGCCAGTTTTCCCAGCACTATTTACTGAATAGGTTCTCCTCTCCCCAGTGGTTGGTGGTGGAGGCTTTGTCAAAGATGAGTTGGCTGAGAAATTGAGGTTTTGCTTCTGGAATCTCTATCCTGTTCTATTGGTCTATATGCCTGTTCTTGTACCAATACTAGGCTGTTTTGATTATTGTAGCCTTATAATAAATTTTAAAGTCTGGAAGTGTGATACCTCCCGCTTTTTTTTGTCTAAGGATTGTTTTGGTGATTTGTGGTCTTTTAACTTTCCATATGAATGCCTATATTGTTTCCAGGTCTGAGAAGAATGCTGCTGGTAATTTGATGAGTATTGCATTAAATCTGTAGATTGCCTTGGGTAGGACGAACATCTTAAAGAATGTTGATTCTTCTAATCCATCAGCATGGAATATTTTTCCATTTGTTTGTGTCATCTTTGATTTCTTTGAGCAGTGTTTTGTAGTTTTCATGGTAAAGGTCTTTCATGTCTCTAGTTAGGAAGAAGCTAAGGTATTTGATTTTTTTTTTTTTTTTGCGGCTATCGTGAATGGGATTGTGCCTTTTATTTGGGTTTCTGTTTGTTTATTGTTAGTGTATAGAAATGCAACTGTCTTTTGCATACTTATTTTATACCCTGAGACTTTGTCAAAGTCCTTTATCAGTGGAAGGAGGTTTTTGACGGATTCTCTTGGGCTTTTGAGGAATAACATCATGTCATTTGCAAAGAGAGATTATTTGACTTCCTCTTTTCCTATTTGCATACCTCTGATTACTTTCTCTTGACTGATTGCTCTAGCTAGGACTTCCAAAACTATGTTGAAAAGGAGACGTGAGAGTAGGCATCCTTGTCTTGTTCTGGTTTTCAGGGGAAAAACTTCCAATTTCTATTTGTTTAGCAGTATGCTAGCTGTGGGTTTCTCGTAGATGGCTCTTACTATTTTGATGTGTGCTCCATCTATGCCTAGATGTTCGAGGGTTTTTATCATGAAGGGATGCTGGATTATATCAAAAGCTTTTTTCGATCTAATAATATAATCACGTTGTTTTTGTTTTCGCATCTGTTGATGTATTTAATTACAATTATGATCTTACAAATGAACCAGCCTTGCATCCCGGGGATGAAGCCTACTTGATAGGGTGGATGATTTTTGAGATGTGTTGTTGAATCTGATTTGCTGGGATCTTGTTGAGAATTTTAGCATCTATGTTCATCAAGGATATTGGCCTGTAGTTCTCTTTCTTTGTTGGATCTTTACCTGGTTTGGGTATCAATGTGATGTTGGCTTCATAAAATGATTCAGGGAGAGTTCCACCTTTCTCAAATGCCTGTAATACTTTTAGTAGGATTGGTATCAGTTACTCCTTATGTTTTGTAAAATTCTGCTGGAAAGTCATCTGGTCCAGGGCTTTTTCTTTTTCTCTTTGGTAGTTTTCATATGACATGGTCAATTTCCTGGATTTCCTATTTAGAGTCTCAATTTCTTCTTGTTTCAACTTGGAGAGGTTGTGTGATGTCAGAAAGTCCTCCATTTCCTTTAAGTTTTCAAATTTGTTTCTACATAAGTGTACATAGTAGTCTCTGATAATCTTTTGTATTTCTTCAGAGTGAGTTGTGACTTGATCTTTTGTATTTCTGATTGTGCTTATTTAGGCTTTTTCTCTCTTCTTCTTGGTCTGTCTAGCTAGAGGACCACCAATCTTGTTTATTGGAAAGGATAATATCTTTTGAAAGTTTTAAATCAACATTCTTTCAATACCTTATTTTTGTTGAGCAGAAAATTTGTGTTAAATTCCATATAGTATAGCAGTTTTGTAAATAATGAGCCAATCTGTGTAGCTTGGTTTTACTTATAGCAAATTATTTATATTATTCCAGGATTTCTTGGGACAGTTATATGTGTTTTTGAAAAGCGAGATTTAGCAGGGTGTGGTGGCTTATGCCTGTAATCTGAGCTACTAAAGAGGCTGAGGTGAGAAGAATGCTTGGGCGCTGGGTTTCTAGGTCAGCCTGGGCAACATAGAGAGATCCTATCTCAAGAAGAAAAAAAAAGATAAGGTTTTGTTGTTAATACAGTTATATGTCACTTAACAACAGAAATATATTCTTGTTAAGCAATTTTTTCATTGTTCGAACATCAGAAAGTATATTTACGGAAACCTAAATGGCATAACCTACACCACACGTAGGCTATATGGTATAACTGTGAATGCTTGGATACAAAGCTGTACAGCATGTTACTATACTGAATACTGTAGGCAACTGTAACACAGTGGTAAATATTTGTGAATTTAAAATCTAAACTAGAAAGGGAATGATAAAAATATGATATAACTTTATGGAGTCACCATCATATTTATGGTCTGTTGTTGACTGAAACATTGTTTTGTAGTGCATGACTATACTTAAAAGACAGGACTAAAAGTTGTCCTAGATTTTGTGGGTGTATTTATTTTACTATTTTTATACTTGAGTCTGGTTTTGTTATTTATATGATTATTATTTCCTAAGGAAAATTTAATTTTCACTGTAAAATGTTATTTTTATACACCAGTGACCATCTATTGTTCTAGTCAAAGGGTTCTCTTTACTCAATACTTTGAATCACACCTAAAATCTTGTGCAAGAGCTCCAAGAGTCACATTCTAGCCATGTTCTTACTCCAATATAAGGAAACTCAAGAAAAGTGACTCATTAGAAATAGAGATGACACATTCACAGTCGATCATTTCCCAACTGTATCTTCCATCTTTGTAACCACCTCTCTAGTCGCTTCAGGTACATTCTGACATGAATGTAATTCTTTTAGAATTACTTATGCTTCAGAAATAGTCAGGCATTATTCATCAACCCTGAAAAATTTTCATAGAAACTTTCCCTACAGCAACCCAACCAGTAGGTATCACATTTACACTCTAGATCATCTATTTTGTAGAGGGAGAATTTTAAAAATATGCAAGATTTCAGGTTTTTAAAATAAATTTAAAAATTCAAGCTAAATTTTTAAGATCAATTTGTACCACTTTCCCACTCTTTTGCTTTCATCTGCTAAATATCTCCTACATATTTACTTATTTTATGCCCCTTTTATTTACCAAAGTTCTACATGTGCTTCCACAGCCTCTCCAGGGAAGTCAACATTAAACAATAGGAAGGTTGAAACCTTAAGGAAATGGAGGACTTTCTGACATCACACAACCTACTTAGGTTGGAACAAGAAGAAATTGAGACTCTAAATAGACCAATAACAATCAAGGAAGTCAACTACATAATAAGAAAACTACCTCCAAAAAAAACCCCTGGTCCAGATGGCTGTCCAGCAGAATTCTACAACACATTCAAGGAGGAGCTGATACCAATCCTACTGAAGTTATTCCAGGCAACTGAAAAAGATGGAACTCTCCTCAAATCATTTTATGAAGCCAACATCACATTGATACCCAAGCCAGGTAAAGAGCCAACAAAGAAAGAGAACTACAGGCCAATTTCTTTGATGAACATAAATGCTAAAATTCTCAACAAGATCCTAGCAAACCGGATTCAGCAATACATCTCAAAAATCATCCATCATGACCAAGTAGGCTTCATTCCTGGGATGCAAGGCTAGTTCAACATTCGTAAAACCATAAATGTAATTAAATACATCAACAGATGTCAAAACAAAAACCACATGATTATATCATTAGATGCAGAAAAAGCTTTTGATAAAATCCAGCACTCCTTCTTGATAAAAACCCTCGAACATCTAGGCATACGGGGAACATACCTCAAAATAGTAAAAGCCATCTATGAGAAACCCTCAGCCAGCATGCTCCTAAATGGACAAAAATTGGAACCACTTCCCCTGAAAAATGGAACAAGACAAGGATGCCCATTCTCACACCCCCTGTTCAACATAGTGTTGGAAGTCCTGGCTCGAGCAATCAGAGAAGAGAAGGCAATCAGAGGTATCCAAATAGGAAAAGAGGAAGTCAAGTTATCTCTCTATGCAGATGATATGATTGTGTACCTTGAAACCCCATGAGAATCTGTCAAAAACCTCCTTACACTGATAAAGGCCTTTGGCAAAGTCTCAGGAAACAAAATAAATGTATAAAACACAATCGCATTTATCTACACCAATAATAAACAAACAGAAACCCAAATAAAAAACACAATTCCATTCACAATAGCCACAAAAAAAATGAAATACCATGGCATCTTCCTAACCAGAAATGTGAAAGACCTTTACAATGAAAACTACAAAACACTGCTCAAAGAAATCAAAGATGACACAAACAAGTGGGAAAATATCCTGTGCTCATGGATTGGAAGAATCAACATTGTGAAGATGTCCATCTTACCTAAGGCAATCTACAAATTCAATGCAATACCCATCAAATTATCTTCTCAGGCCTAGAAAAGACAACACAGGAATTCATATGGAAACACAAACATCCAAGAATAGCCAGAGCAATCCTCAGCAAAAAAAACAAAGCAGGTGTATCACATTATCAGACTTCAAACTTTACTATAAAGCTACAATCATGAAAACAGCTTGGTATTAGTATAGGAACAGGCATATAGATCAATGGAATAGAATTGAGATTCCAGAAGCAAAACCTCAATTTCTCAACCAACTCATCTTCGATAAAGACTCCACCACCTACCACTGGGGAGAGCAGAACCTATTCAGTAAATGGTGCTGGGAAAACTGGTTGACCACATGCAGAAGATTGAAACAGGATCCCTATCTATCCCCATGCACAAAGGTTAACTCCAAATGGATTGGAGACCTAAATGTAAAACCTCAAACCATAAGAACCTGAGAAAATGAAGGAAATACCCTCATGGAAATCGGAAATGGCATCCAATTCCTGAACAAACCCAAAACCCACAGGTCATAAGAGAGAAGATAGACAAGTGGGACCTTATTAAACTGACAAACTTCTGAAAGCCAAAGAAACCATCAAGAGAGCAGGGAGACAGCCTACAGACTGGGAAAAAGGATTTACCAACACCAGGTCTGACAAAGGCTTAACATCCTGGTTCTACAAGGAACTCAAACATACTGAAAAGAAAAAAACAAACAACCTCATTATAAAATGGGCAAAAGATATGAACAGACACTTCACAAAGGAAGACATCCGAGCAGCCAACAGACACATGAAGAAATGTTCAACCTCGCTAATCATCAGGGAGATGCAAATCAAAACCACACTGAGATACCACCTAACTCCAGTCAGAATGGCAGTTATCAACAACTCAAAAAATAACAGCTGCTGGAGAGGGTGTGGCAAAAAGGGAACACTTCTACACTGTTGGTGGGAGTGTAAACTAGTGCAACCTCTGTGAAAATCAGTGTGGTGGTTCCTAAAAGCTCTAAATATCAACCTCCCATATGACCCTGCACTCCCCCTACTGGGAATATATCCTGAAGAACTCAAATCACTCTGTAAAAAAGATGCCTGCACACGTATGTTTATTGTAGAATTGTTCACAATAGCAAGAACCTGGAACCAACCATGCTGCCCATCAAAAGAGGACTGGATTAAAAAATGTGGTACATATACATGATGGAATACTATGCAGCCATAAAAAAGAACAAAATCATGAATTTCACAGCAACCTGGATGGAACTAGAGTCTATAATACTGAGTGACCTCTCACAGAAACAAAGATTCGAGTATCACATGTTCTCACTCATATAATGGACCTTGAACATCCAATGTAATACTATAAGAAAATGACTGACAGTACTGGGAAACTATGGGGGGCAGAGGGAGATGGGATTAACAGTAGCAAATATCTGTCTGGGGATGGGGAAACACCTCTTATCAACAGGGTGCCTGAATGAAACGTAATTGTATACCTAACCCTTAACTGTACCCCATAACATTATTATAAAAAATATTGATTAAAAAAAAAGATAGGAAGGATTTTGTCATTGTTTTCAGCCAGTGAATCTTAAAAGGAGCATGTTCGCTTAAATCTAATGATTTACACAATCTTTAAAATTATAAAGAAAACCCAAGCTTCATTTTACTCAGACTAACCTTTTGATATATGTAGGACTGAATTTAGCATATTTCATAAACTGAAATTCTTTTTTTGTTACCATAATGTTGTGTCACACGTTACATAAAGTTAATAAAGAACTTAACATACATTGCATCATGTCCTATTTTGGGGGTAGACTGGGCCCTATGATTAAAAAAATATATATAGCTTGTAGATCACATGTTCATGTAGGTATGAGACTGTGTAAAACACATATATAAGTTTGTGTCTGTACTATTTTTTCTGCTTCAAAAAAATGTCTATACTGAGTGCCGTCTGACTGCAAGGTAAAAATATCACAGAGCCATATGAGCAAAAGTGAGCTGGATTACCAGGTGGTTCTATGATAACCAGAGAAGCAGACTTTAAAGGTTGATGATGTTTTAAAGAAATAAGAGGGAGAATTCGAGGTGAGAAAGGCATAACTGGAATAGGAGGTACAACTAGGAGAAAAGAGGTGGGTGAGTTAGGCAAAATAAAGCAGTATCATCACCAAGTCCATAGTTCGAAAGTTTATATTTTAATCCGATAAGCAGTAGGAAACAAACAAGGTCTCAGGAATAAAATGGAGTCAAATTGGCTAGTTATACGAATAATTAGGCTGTAGTTTGTATAGCTTTAAGAATCAAACATTGGAGGTGAGGCGCCGAGACAGTTTGGTGGTGAGTCCGGGCCCCGGCGCCACTCAAAGTTTCGGAATCGGGGAGACGCCAGAACCAGCGGAGGGACCGGAATTCCGGGGCAGTCGCCGCTGCCGCTGCCGCTGCTACTGCTGCCACCGCGTATGCCACCGCTGCTGCTGAAAGACGCAGCCCTAAGAGGCCTTGTAGGTCTAGGTGCGGCCCGCGGAGCCAGACGAGTTGCTACCGTGAATAAAGCGAGCGCCCTCTCCACAGTCGCTTACGCATTAAAATGCAGTAGATTTCGTTGGCCAACCTGGAAACTAACAAGCTAGAGGCCATCGTGCAGATTTAAGTAGACCTGATAAAGGATTCCTGTTTGGGATTCTGCTCTGAGGTGCATCGGGCAGTCAAGTGCGGCTACTTCTACCTGGAGTTCGCAGAGACTGGGAGCGTGAAGCATTCAGCCTGTGGAAAACAAAGGCGCGCCCAGCCTCCCGCTCTGCTCCCTTTCCGGAGAACCTGAGAATGGGCCCGATCAGCAGCTGCAGCGCTCACCTCCGGAATTCCAGTAGCTGCAACATGAGAGCGTCTGAGAGTGACCAGGACAATGATATATACAGGTCCTGTGGCTTGGAGGAGTAAGCTAAGTAGGAAAAGAAAAAAAATTCGACAAAAGTTCAAATTCCCCTTGAAGATCCTAGCGTTTAAAAAACCCACTTGGAGAATTAAGGAATTCCTTTTCTTAGTGCAGAGGTCAGCTCTGCAGTCAGAGGCAGGAGGAACTGCACAGCCTGTGCACAGTGCAATGTGTGTATATATCTAAACACACGAGTATGTGCCCAAGGTCCTGTAGTGCCCCTGTTTCGCAGGTGAGCGGTGTATGCCTGGCATGGAAAATTTTCAGTTACTGTGCCTGATGTCAGGGACTTCCTGGACGTTGTGGACATTACTAAGTTGGTCAGAGCCATAATCAGTGGCCTAAGTGGGACTGCTCTTCTGATCTCTGAGCCTCTGATTTGAGCTTCTTTGAAATAAATGAAAAAGTCAGATGTGAGATCTATATGCTAACAATTTCAATTTGAGAAAACCAAGAAAAAGAATTCCCAACCAGAATTGGTAGGGAAACTCTGTAGCCTTGAGTCCAACAAGAAGAAAAAATAAAAACCACCGGTTTCTCAAAGGTCCAGCCTTTACAGTGATGCCAACCAGTTTGAGGACTAGGCCTATCCTTTGACTGAGTAGAGCCCTCTCTTGCCTTTGCATCTGGTGGCATAGGCTTGCAAATGTACAATTTTGTTGTTCAAGCAGGCTGAGGATTCAGTTTCGATCCCCTTGAGAAGTAGCAGGGACCTTTGCAACTGTGCACAATTTCTCAAACTGCAAGATTAATATCTGGATTTATTATTCTGTGGATATAAGTTTGTTGGGCAGTTATTTTCTGAATTACTGGTAACCTAACCAGTCCATGGGTGTGACTTGGTCATTATCTGCTGCCCACTCCAGGGGCAGGCCTGAACTATAGAAGAGAATCATGACTGTGTAAGAGGCTGTGGTTTGAAAACTGAGCCTAGAGGGGACCTCTTCCAGCTGCCCTCAGTAATGTGAATGGGTTAGTGATAGGAGCCAAGGAGCAGGATTGAGCCATCTCTCATCTGACTGTGTGCAGAAATAATCCTGTCGAATGCCCCTGTTTCTTTGGTTGGGCATTCAAAGCTCTGCTATGGTGAACATCCAGACCATCACCACATTCTCTTCCCATCACAAATGACAGTCCATTCCACTGGGTTCCCTTTGGATCTTTTTGACAAAAGCTGTCCTTTTATTGTTTGGAGTCAGAGAAGGACCTCCAGAATTTCCTGGCTTCAGGGAATGGGATAGGGGAAAATGGGAAGGGACAGCCACATATCAAAACTACTCTTTACTCCCTGAGCAAGGGTTTGTGAAGCATAGAGGGGTGGGAGCCCCACAGTGAATGAGAATGGTGCTGCTTTATTTGAAAAGTTTTCTTACCTCATTCTCTCCCCTAGAAAGGGGCCCAGCCTCTTCTGTCTGGCTTGGCCCCAAGTTCCTCTAGTCCCCTGCTCCACTGCCTATCTGGTGCAGCTCATGACCCCAGGTGCTGCTTGCCACTCCAGCTTCCACATTGACCAGTTTTAATTCATCTCTCTTAGTGCTCATGCTTCTGAAGCCTGCCCAGTTTTTTTTTTTTTTTTTCCCTTGGCTTCCTTCAAGTATTTTGTTTTTCTTTTCCTATTTTTGTAGAAGACTTGAGAATCTTTATTGTGACTTTCTCTGTTGGGATGGGAATTGGAAGAAAACATAATTTTTTGTATTTAAAAGGCAGTGTCATACCTAAGCATTTCTCCTGTATAGGACTGCCTTGCTAGTGTGCTTTCCCTACTGTGTCTTACTTCATGAGGAATTATATCTTCTTGCCTCCACTCAGATACTGCCTCTTAGGACCTAAGCAGAAGAGCAGTAAAAGCAGACATACATAGAGATGGAGTTGGTCCAGCTCTATCCATTCTTTAACCCTTGCTGTACAATTACTCTTCCATTTCCCAGAAGAAACTATTTGGACTGTATGGGTTGACTTCAGTTATGTACTATAGAGGGTTAAGAATACCATAGAGTTTGGGCCTTGAGACTGTCATTAGTGATTTATCTTCCTAGGTTTGTCTTGATTAGGGTCTGGGTCTAGTTACAGATTGGTCTTCAACTGAAGAATTGTAATAACTTTTAAAAAAAGTCAAATCTTTGCAGGAGCTAGAATAATGTTAGGTTATCTCTGCCCTTGACTTTTCATAGACATCTAAGAGGATATAGAAGGAAAGGAGGGTCTAAGTGAGACTGTGACCTACTTCTTGACAATATCTTAGAAGCTGGATGAAGGTAAGGGAGAAGAGCCATGGTCTTATCATTCTTTTAGCTAGGGAATGCAGATCATGACATTACTGTTTTCTTTCTGGCCTTTTCTCTTGATTAGAGGAGGAAGTGGGACATAGTTGAATAATGATTTGTTCACATTACCTCCCAACCTTTGTGTGTGTGTGTCCCTCTATCAATAGGGCAGTAGTGCCCTCCTGCCCCTCGGTGAATGTAGGTGGGCTTGGTCCAACAGGTGCCCTGAGGGTACAGACTTTTTTGGGGAGAAAATGCTCCCTACCTTGTAGTTGACAGTGTTTAGGAACTCTCCCTTTCCCTACCTACCTTTCCTCTAACAACAGAATCCTATTCTCTCCTCTTCAATTAAGTGTATTGATCACCTTGTAATCCTATTATGTATCTGAGTGTGTGTGTGTGTGTGTGTGTGTGTGTGTGTGTGTGTGTGTGTGTGTGTGTTAGGGGAAAAGGGGTTCTTTAAAATTTTATGTGGTTTGTGGCTTTTCCTTTCATTAATTCCCACCACCACCGCATGCCCAGGGACCACTACCTGGCATTATTGCATGCTGGGATCAGTGGGGGAGGGTTGTGAAGCTTATCACTGTCCTTTGTTTTGGAGATAATTATTTTTGTATAAATAGTCCATCTTATACAGATAACTGACTAACTGTGTATTCCCCCTTGTCCCTATGGCTGCTGGTGTAAATAAATTGCATCTCCCCATTGGTAAACAATAAGAATAAACAAAATTTTTAAAAATAAAAAAAAAAGAATCAAACATTTATAAACCCACCAAATATGTTTTGTTTTTGCAGGCCCACAGCTCATACTAAATAGATAATGAAATAGCACACTTCACTACTAGCCTCAATTAAAAAACCAAATGACTGAGGTATCTTAATGTTTATCAAATAAATATTGAACCTGAGCTTTTCTTTGTTTTCAAAAGATTTTTTTTTCTAAACCTATCACTGCATTACAGCCTATAGAAGAAAAAGAAAAAGAATCACTGTTCTGAGTGGTATGGCCAAGACAAAGTAATCTTGGTAAATTTTTTGGTGCCAGATCACTACGTTTCAAAAATGGATTTTGCTTCTCTCTTTTCTGACCAATCATGGTCCCTTAAGTAAGGCAAATATCTACTTGCTTTCATGCACATTCTTATCAGAGCACAAGTCTGAGAATGAGTAAAATGTTTCATTGGATAAAAATTCAGTTGCATAATAGGCTATAACATCCCCACAATTAGAAACCTCAAATACATTCTGAGATGTGTAATGAAATACATTTTGATATTAACTACCTTTCTTTCTTCTTCTTTTTTTTTTTTTTAGCTACCTTTCTTAATGAAGACTTAGAAGCTGATAACAACTTCCCCAGGATTCAAAATTATGAAAGGCAGGGTTCATTTCACACAATGGAAAGCTTTCAAACAAATGTCTTAGCTCATTTTACTTTGCCTGTGCTGAAGGCATTGTCCTTCAGAAATGAGTATCAGCAGATGTGATTTTAGAACAATGGAGAAAGATCTGGGTTCCTTTTCCTCAAGTGCCTTTTCAAGACACAAGATCTTTAGGCAAAGATCTGTCATTAAGACTGCTTGACTATTATGCTATTGTCAAGGATAGAGTAAAATGAACAAAGTAATAAAATCCATCAGCTAAAAAGGTGATATACCACCATTTGCTTTTCTATTGCTCTAGGTCCTTTCATTTAACAAATATTTATTGAGTTGCCTATTCTGAACAAAACTGGCACTCAATAAACAAGACAGGGTTCAAACCTCTTAGTATCTTAGAAGAGTCAATGAAAATATATAATTGTGTTAAATGCAAAAAGGAAAAGTAGAAAAGGATATTTATTTCATTTGTTTACCTGTTTATAGTCCATTCCTCTTAACCATGCTGTAAGTTCCAAGAGCAGGGATTTTGTCTTGCATCATCCTTACCTATAACATAATATCCTTACTTAGAACATAATAGTCCCTCAGTACTTATTTGCTGAATGATAAAATGAATAAACAGTCAAGCTATCTGTTGAGTAGAGGGAGTCATTTCATAATGCTTGGACTGAAGTACAAGATCTTGGGACAAAGAATTGCCTCTACATCAATGAAATTTCTAAGACAGGTTCCACATAAAATCAAGAAATATGACTATGGTAAATGCTTGAAATAAAACAAGAAGTCATTCTAATTCTTTTGGAGATCCCAGCCCTATCCTGTTTTATTTTGGAAGCCATGCGTAGGCTGGAAAAACACTGTCTGCCTTTGTTTCCGTGATTAAAATGCTAGTAACCATTTCATGTTCTTTTTTTTCTGCCTTTCAATGCTCATTTATTTTTTAAACATCTATCCATGTGTGTTCCACATGGCTGTGCTGAACTACAAAAGTGTGAACTCAATCTGAATACTGCCAGAAGTTCCCTATTGTAATGTTTGTTTTTAATTTTAGCCTGAGAAATGCAGTTACTGCTAATTTTATAACTAGAAAATGAAATTTCTTAAATAAATTTTTAAATAAACATTAATTTTCATTAAAGAAAGAAAACACAAAAGCAAGTCATAGAATAGGAAATTTACCAAAGATTCCATTAATGTAGTGGTATCCCTTTGAATACTGGATAGATAGTATGATGTAATAGTAATACTAGGGTTTCTGGGATGGAAGGGCATTTGGTATCTATTATCTAATTTCAGGATCTCTCCTTAACCTTTAGCTTAATTAGTTACTTCTTCAAAACATAAGAATTCTTCCTGTGCCTGGTGAGTTCCGACTCTACATTTTGATTACACATTCACCAAAGATATTACTTGGTTTGATTTTCCAGGGCAGCATCTCTCATGTATATCCATACCAAAAATGGAAAGGAATGGTAATCTCTGGAAATCTTGCTAGTTATATCTCTCATCACCATAACTAAATGACATGTAGATTTATACAATGATTAATATAATGCAATAGTTTTTAATCTGGTCTGCACATTGAAATCAGATGGAGAACCTTGCAAAATACTGATGTCTGAGACCTACTCCTAAAGTCTTCAGTTTATTTTGTCTGAGGTAATATCTGAACACTGGGACTTTTAAAAGTTCTCCAGATGATTCTAAAGTGTAGCCAAGATTGAGAGACACCGCTTTATATCTTTTATTAACTTGACATCATTTATCAGACTTGACAGTAGTAACCACTTGGAACCATAAATTTGAGAACCTACCCTGAAGTAATTGGACGCATACCAACACCCTTAAAGCTCCTTCAACCAGCAGCAGCATGGACATGTGCTTCAAGATATCATGAGAAGTACATGTTTCTTCCTAGTACCTGCAAGAAATAAAGTGTTTATCAAGCCTTTGGAAAAATAAAGTACTCTTGAAAATGCCATTATTTTACATTTTAGTGATGTATAACTCTCATTTTGAGAGATTATAGCAATTAAATGGAGACAGCCAAGTGGAAGTATTATTAACTGTAAGACTTTAAGAAGATTTTCCTTGCAATGGCTTCCACAGTGGAGATGAGCAGCAACTCTATTTGTTTCCCACACTTCTACCTACCCCCCTACTATTATGTGATTTGTGTATATTGAAAAAGCAGCATCTACTGTTGGACAGTTTACACCTCCTAACATGGCTCAGCATCAGTTCACTTCCTTTGAGCCACTTTTGCAACAGATAGCCAGACCTTTAGGTCTGTCTGTTTATGTCTCATCCTCATTGGTGCCAGCCAGGTTCAGCCTTCCAAAGTAGAATAGTAATTAATGTAATGTCACCACTCTTCAACTAGATGATAGCAATAACCAAGCCAATCAAGCAAGTGCAAGTGGTGGTGATTCCTGCAACACTGGGAACGCTGGTGATTTCTTTTAAATCTGTCTTGATTGTTTATTTCCACCTGCCTTTTCTGTCCCACCTGCCTGGTCCCCCCACCACAGTTTTAACTGTTGCTACACCACCTGAGTTGCTTCATGCCCCGTGAGAGTGGAGGGCTGATTTCACTATGAGCTCATCAAGGACATTTCTCCATCTCAGCCAGCACACCCTCTGGGAATGCTTGAATTTACCAACCTCATAGTCATGAGATTGACTATTATAGTTTACTAGAATAGTTAGTTATTAGGAGAAAAAAAAGTGCTCTCAAAAATTGCTCAAGGCCATGAGAACATGCCCTGTGAAACAAAGCTAAAGGAACTGGGAATATATATTGTAGAGAAAAGACTGGGGGAGCAAGTGTTAAAGGAAGGAAGTATCTTTGCTAACAGTCTAAATCTTGGAAGCTATGCCAAACGGTGCCTAACTTAGCATCCACTAAAACTTTAATGGGCTCAAGTCACCACAAGAAAGATATTCTATACTGGGATTTCTTTTGTGATCACAGAATTGGAAGTGAACTCTCTCCTTTTTACCTCTGGACTATTTAGTATATTTTACATGGCACTAATTATATGTGGTCTAAAAGTCTAGTTAGTTGTTACATGTCTGTGTTCCACTCTGGATTCCTGAAAATAGGAATTTTTTTTTTTGAGTTGGAGTCTCACTCTGTTGCGCAGACTGGAGTGCAGTGGCCGCTCCCGGCCACTGCAGCCTCGACCCGCTGGGCTCCGGTGATCCTTCCACCTCAGCCTTCCAAGTAGCTGGAATTACAGGTGCGCGCTACCACGCCCAGTTGATTTTTTGATTTATTGTAGAGATGAGGTCTTGCTGCCCAGGCGGGTCTCGAGCCCGCGGGCTCAGGCAATCCACTCACCTCAGCCTCCCAACGGCGCGGGATTACAGGCTGAGCCACCGAGCCCAGCTAGGAATGTTTTATACTAACTTTGTTTACTGGTGCCTGCTCAGGATCAGGTACACAACAACTGAATGAATGAAAACATGAACAAAAATACACTCCCTAACAGTGAGCAGTTTTAGAAACTGGAAAGGGTTTTCAAGAAAAATAGATTCGTATTTCTAGGAATATATAACCTCTAAACTTTAAAAGGCAGATTTGATTCCTGTATGAAGACTACAAAGGAATAAAATAAACTGCAAGATCTTATAATATTCATTAATTCATCCCCATTCAATAAATATTTATTGAGCTCTCAAGGTTTCAAGTATTGTTCTAGGCAATTGTGATATATAAGTAAAATAAATACACAGAATTCCTCTAACTTTTCCCTATTACATAAATGATCCAGCAAATATTTTTGTTTGTTTTTCATTGTACACTTGTGAAAATATTCTGTTGATTAACATCCTAAAACTTCATTTACTCCATAAATTTTTTATCTTGATAAATATTGCCAGATTATTTTCAAATTGGTGGCACCAGCCTACACTCTGATCATTCATGTGGCAAAGTGTCTCTTTTCCTACTCCATTACCATCAATGGACAATATCAACTGTGTTCATCTTTTAGCTATTAAAAGTTAAGTTTATCATATATCCATGTGTTTACTTGTCAAATGTATTACTTTTTTGCTCAAATAATATCTACCAGTCCATCATCTGTTTTAACCTAGTTGAATTTATGGCTTATGTACAGTTTCATTTTTTGCCTTATTACTTAACATTATATTATAAACTTTTCCCAGGCCATTAAAAATCTTCCAAAACTATAATAAATTTTATCAGCTTTATTTATATATAATTTACAGACCATAAAGTTTACCTATCTAAAGCGTACAATTCAACAGTCTTTAGTATATTCACAGCGCTTTGCAGCCATCACCATAATCAATGTTAGGATATTTTCATTACCCCCAAAAAGAAACCTTGTATCCATTAGCAGTCAATCTCCATTTTCTCCCCTATCTCCCAGTCCTAAGCAGTAACTAACCTACTTTCTGACCTTATAGTAATTTGCTTATCTTTTGAAAAACTTTTAATGCTGGCTTATTTGTTTTCACCTGCCAATATGAGCACAGATACCTTCTTGAAATCCTCCCTATGGTATGTACTCAGGGAATGTAAACTTATGCTTAATACAACAGAAATGTTATTACATGATTTGCAATGGCATGGATTTGGGTATAGCTTAGGTCATATCCTGTCCTAAGGCAAAATAGCTGCTCACATCTGAGGTCTGTGGTCTAGCAAATTGGTCAAGGTTAGAAGTGCTGAAGAAAAGGTCATTCATCCACACAAAAGTTGTTCTACTTCATTCTGAAATTCAGCTTGAAATAACACTCTCAGGGGTTCAGACAAGATGACAACTGGACAGGTAGAACTGTGAGAGTCTCTGCAAAACCAAGTATCCATAAAGACTCTCTGCACGAGTAGGCATGTGCTGGTGGGAGAGTGGAGGTCCGTCTGAGGAGAGACTCATGTTCATGCACCTGGGGCCCCCCTCTGAAGGTGACTGCAAGCCCCCACCACCCTGAGATTTGAGCCATGGGTGCACAAGATCATCTGCTCTTCATGGGACTTTCCTGAGAAAAGCCTGCTGAATCCAACTGATTCCCATTGCCTTGTGCCTGGACCAAAACATCACCTATTATAGCAAATCAACTGGAACCCTGGATCCAATCAGTGGAGAGAGAAGATCAGGGAAAGCCAGAGAGAAGCCCCATGCCTGGTGAAGAAGTACCTACTACAGCCATTTTCTCTGTCCCAGGACCAGGCAGAGACTTGCATTGCCCCGCCCAGCTTCACCCAGCTCTGCCCAGCCTCCAACCTGGGACCTAAGATAATCTCATCAAATTGGGAGACACAGAAGCCCCTCCCCCACATTAGATCAGACAAGACAGGTCAGATCTGGGTGGCAGACTTGAAAGACCACAAGCCAGGTGAGTCCAGATCTGATTCACCCTCCTTCTATAGTAGGCCTGGAGCATCTGACCCAAGCTGTGAGCAACCCTATCAGCCTGTACTGAGAGCTAGAGATCAGAGCTGAAAGGATGTTGGACTTACAGGAATGACCTCGGAGTGAGTTTGGTACCTTGTTTTTATTTTTTTTATTTTTTGTCTGTTTGCTTTGCTCATTTTTGCTTTAGTTTTTTTTTCATCACTTTCTGTTTTTGATAACGTTTTCATACTTGCTTTGTTTCTGTTATTTTACTGATTTTTTTTCTTTAGACTTCCTGTTTGTGTATGGGAAGAGTACAGTAATAGGAAGGTCATTGTTGGTTTGTGTGTTTGTATGATTGTATGTTTTAGTTTTCTTTTTTTAATTCTTTTCTGTCTTTGTGTCTCTTTTCATTTGTTAGTTGGTATGTCTGTCTGTTTTCCCTCTTACTCATCTCTCTCTCCACCTTCCTATTGCTTCCCCTTTCTTTTTCAATTATTTTCCTTTTTCTTACCTCATTTTGATTTCAGGGAGCAAACCTGTACCCACTGCATGAACAGATTTTAAGGCAGTGGGAAGTGGGTTCCAGAGTGCCAATACAGCTGTCAGTGGATATTGGGATCTGCAGATAGATTTTGAACCACAGCTCCCCCTTCAATTGAATCTCAAAACTGCAAAAAGTATAGTTCTTAACCTACAGTCCAGCTTCAGAATTGTGCAAAACCAGAGGATCCATATAAGGAAGAATAGGATTTAGAGTAAACAGAAATAAAAGCAATGCCACCATCCCTGAACAACCAAATTAAAGAAGGGGGGGGAAGTGTGGGGGGGAGGGAATTTACACAAATGAAGAAAAACCAAAGGAAGAATATGGGTCTCACACAGACCCCTGGGAGGTCAGACATTGAGAAAACAGACTTTGGAGTGCAAATAATGAAAAGCCCCCCTAATGACTGGTCTCAAACTACAAACCCAGATATCAAGACATTAATAGAATAAATAGAATTGAGGAGAGACAAGAGGAAAATATTAAGAGGTTAACAACTGAGATAACTGTAGTAAAGAATACTGTGATTGAAATAAATAACAAACTGATAAGCATGGAAAGCAGAATTTGCCAAACAGAAGAAAGAATCTCGGAGCTTGAGGACCAAAATATAGAACTAACCCCAACTGTCAAAAATATAGAAAAGAAACTTAAAAAGACAAAACAAAATCTTCAAGAGACAAGCAATTATTTCAAGAGGCTGAACTTAAGAGTAATTGAACTTTCTGAGGCAGAAAGAGAGACAGAGACCATGCTGCAACAAACATTCCATGAAATTATCTAAGACAACTTCCCTCATCTCATCAGTTATGTGATCATTCAAACACAAGAGATTCAGAGAATCCCTACAAGACACCAAATGAGAGATCAACTCCTAGACACATTGTAATTTGCCTAAACAAAGTAGGTATAAAGGAAAAAATCCTAAAGGCAGCAAGAGAAAAATATCAGACTACCAACCGGAGAAGACCAATTAGAATAGCAGCAGATTTATCTACAGAAACACTCAAGGCTAGGAGAGCTTGGAGCCCAATCTCCAAAGTTCTCAAAGATAAAAAATTTCAACCAAGAATAACCTACCCAGCTAAGCTAAGCTTCATCTATGAGGGAGAATTAAAATCTCTCCCAGACATTCAATCCCTAAGAACTTATGCTGCCTCTAGACCAGGTCTACAAGAAGCACTTAGGAAAGTATTACACAGAAGAAAGGGAAAAAATAACGACAATGTTCCTTACAAGAGTGCAGGAAAAAGATTGAAAACACACATGAATCAACCCAAAAATCAAAAGAAAGACAGCAAGCAAACAGGAACAACAATAACTCTATAAGAAACCCGTGACAGAGTTAAACTCTCACATTGCAATAATTCGCCTGAATGTGAATGGACTAATGCACCACTGAAAAGACATAGAATGGCAAAATTAATAAAATATCATGAGGCAACAATATATTGTCTCCAAGAGACTCATCTCACCAGAAAGGACACTTACAGACTCTAAGTAAAAAGATGGGAAGCAAAATTTTAGGTGAACTGAACACAAAAAAAGCAGCAGTTGCAATTTTAACATCAGACAAAATACCCTTTAAGCTATCAAAAATTTAAAAAGATACAAAAGGTAACTATAGAAAGATAAAAGATTCAATTCACCAACAAGAAATATCCATCCTAAACATATGTGCACCCAACATAGGAGCACCAACTTTATAAAGCAGCTTCTAGGCAAACTTAAAAAGATATTGATTCTAACACTATTGTAGCTGGTAAATACCCCACTCACAACCCTAGACAGATCATCAAGACAAAAAATCAGCAAGGAGATCCGGAACCTCAATGTGACTCTTGATCAAATGCACTTAACTGATACCTATAGAACAGTCCACCAAACAACCACAGAATATACATTCTACTCATTACCACATGGAGCATACTCTAAGATCGACCACATCCTTGGCCATAAATAAAGCATGAACAAATTTCATAAGATTGAAATTCTGCCATGCACCTTCTCAGACCACAGTGGAATAAAAATAAATATCAACACCAACAAAGTTCCCCCAAAACTCACAAAGACATAGCCACTAAACAGCATGATGCTAAGCAACTCCTGGGTCAACATAGAAATCAAAACAGAGATTAAAAGATATCTGGAAACAAATGAAAATGAAGAAACATCTTACCAAAATCTCTAGGATGCCATGAAAGCAGTAGTAAGAGGGAATTCATATCTCTACAAACACACATGAAGAAAATGTAAATATCACAAGTTAACAGCATAACAAGGCACCTAAGGAAGCTGAAAAAGCAAGACCACCAAAGTCTTAACATCAGCAGAAGAATCCAGATCACCAAGATAAAAGCCCAACTCTGGGGCATAGAAGATAAAAAAGGTAATACAAAAAAACTATGAACCAAAAAGCTGGTTCTTTGAAAAGGAAAACAAGATTGATGGTCCCCTAGCTAGACTGACAAAGAAAAAGAGAGAAAAAGCTAAATAAATACAATCAGAAACACAAAAGATGAAGTCACAACTGATCCTAAAGAAATGCAAAAGAGAATCAGAGAGTACATGTACACTTGTATGGAAACAAACTTGAAAACCTAAAGGAAATGGAGGGCTTTCTGACATCACACAACCTCCCCAGGTTGATACAAGAAGAAATCAAGACCCTAAATAGACCAATAACAATCCAGGAAATTGACTATGTCATAAGAAAACTACCTACAGAAAAAAGCCCTGGACCAGATGGCTTTCCAGTAGAATTCTACAAAACATACAAGGAGGAACTGATACCAATCCTATTGTAAGTATTCCAGGTGATTGAGAAAGATAGACCTCTCCCAAATCATTTTATGAAGTTAACATCACATAGATACACAAGCCAGGTAAAGATCCAACAAAGAAAGAGAACTACAGGCCAATATCTTTGATGAACATAGATGCTAAAATTCTCAACAAGATCCTAGCAAACCTAAGTCAACAAAACATCTCAAAAATCATTCACCACAACCAAGTAGGCTTCATACCCGGGATGCAAGTCTGACTCAACATTCGTAAGACCATAAATGTAATTAAATACAACAGCGGATATAAAAAAAATTTAAAAACCTTGATTATATCATTAGATGTAGAAAAAGCTTTTGATAAAATACAGCACACTTTCTTGATAAAAATGCTCAAACATCTAGGCATAGATGGAACATACCTCAAAATAGTAAGAGCTAGTTATGAGAAACCCAAGCCAGCATACTGCTAAACAGACAGAAATTGGATCCATTTCCCCTGAAAACTGGAACAAGGCAAGAATGCCCACTCTCACTCCTCCTGTTCAACATAGTTTTGGAAGTCCTAACTAGAGCAATCAGAGAAGAGAGGCAATCAGGGGTATCCAAATGTAAAAAGAGGAAATCAAGTTATTCCTCTTTGCAGACGACATGATTCTATACCTCAAAAAGCCAAGAGAATCTGTGAAAAGCCTCCTTGCACTGATAAAGGACTTTGGCAAAGTCTCAGGGTATAAAATAAATGTGCAAAAAACAATCACATTCTATACACCAATAATAAACAAACAGAAACCCAAATAAAATGCACAATCACATTCACAATAGCCACCAAAAAAATGAAATACCTTGGCATCTTCCTAACTGGAGACATGAAAGACCTTTACAGAGAAAACTGAAAAACACTGCTCAAAGAAATCAAAGATGACACAAACAAGTGGGAAAATATTCCATGCTCATGGATTGGAAGAATCAACATTGTTAAGATGTCCATTCTACCTAAGACCATCTACAGATTTAATGCAATACCCATCGAAATACCAGCAACATTCTTCCCAGACCTGGAAACAACAATACAGGAATTCATATGGAAACATAAATGACCATGAATAGTCAAAACAATCCTCAGAGAAAAAAAAAAGAAAGAAAGAAAGAAAGAAAGCAGGAGGTATCACACTCCCAGACTTTAAACTTTACTATAAAGCTACAATAATCAAAACAGCCTGGTATTTGTACAAGAACAGGCATATATACCAATGGTATAGAATTAAGATTCCAGAAGCAAAACCTCAATTTCTCAACCACTCATCTTCAACAAAGCCTCCACCACCAACCACTGAGGAGAGGAGAATCTATTCAGTAAATGGTGCTGGGGAAACTGGCTGACCACATGCAGAAGATTGAAGCAGGACCCTTACTTATCCCCATACACTAAAATCAACTCTAAATGGATCTGACACCTAAACATAAAACCTCAATCTATAAGAACCTTAGAAAACGCAGGAGAAGTTCTTATGGATATTAGATCTGGCAACCAATTCCTGATCAAAACCCCGAGTGCCCATCCCATAAGAGATAAGATAGACAAGTGGGACCTCATCAAACTGACACGCTTCTGCAAAGCCAAAGAAACCATCAAGAGATAAGGGAGACAGCCCACAGACTGGGAAAAAATATTTGCCAACTCTATGTCTGACAAAGGCCTAACATCTAGGATCTATAAGGAACTCAAACATGCTGAAAAGAAAAAAAACAAACAGTTATTACAAAGTGGGCAAAAGGTATGAATAGACACTTCTCAAAAGAAGACATACAAGCAGCCAACAGATACATGAAAAAATATTCAACCTCACTAGTCATCAAAGAAATGCAACTAAAACTACACTGAGATACTACCTAACTCCAGTCAGTATGGCCATCACCAATAAGTCAAAAAACAACAGATGCTGGAGAGGATGTGGCAAAAAGGTAGCATTTCTACACTGTTGGTGGGAGTGTAAACTAGCACAACCTCTGTGGGAAACAGTGTGGCGATTCCTAAAAGTTCTAAAAATCGACCTTCCATATAACCCCACAATTTCCCTACTGGGGATATACCCAGAAGAACTCAACTCACTCTGTAAAAAAGATACCTGTACACATATGTTTATTGCAGCATTGTGCACAATAGCAAGATCCTGGAACCAACTATGCTGCCCATCAAAAGATGACTGGATAAAAAAAATGCGATACATATACACAATGGAATATTACACAGCCATACAGAAGAACAAAATCATGAACTTCGCAGCAACCTGGATAGAGTTAGAGATCTTCTACAGAAACAAACGGAGTATTACCTGTTCTCACTCCTAAGTGGACCTTGAACAACTATCGTAATACTATAAGAAAAGTATTGACAGTAGCGGCAAACTGTTGGGGGTGGGGTGGGGAGGTGTGATTCGCAGTAGTGGGAATCTGCCTGGGAAGGGGGGGCACACCTCATCAACAAGGGTACCTGCACAATGAATATTTGTATACCTAACCCTGAATTGTATCCCACACTTTAAAATTTAAAAGTTAAAAAAAAAAGAAATAACACTCTCATTTGCCCCTAATTTTCCCTGTAAAAGACTTACCCCGTCCTTTAAATGCATTTCAGTTGTTACCACCTCCTCCTCAAATCTTTTCCTTGTATGTGGAAACTAAATTCTTCATTCCCCTGTGGTTTTATAGTACTTTAAGCTCCTAAGATAGCGCCTGTTACATTCAGTTTGGTTAACCTAACGGTCACTAAGTACCAGGCACATACCAGACTCTTCACTATGCCTAGAATTGGAGAGATGAAACTCATAGCTCAAAAGTCAGAGGGGGAGGACCCAGATAGTCACTGTAGAACAGCAGACCAATGTCTCTCTCGCTGAGCAAGGCAGAGAGTAGAGAACAGCTGCCGATAGACTTTGACTCCCCGAACACTTGTATAAGGGTGAAGAACCCTGCACCCAGCAAATATCTCTTTGAATACCCAGAGACCAGAAAGCGATGGCAGACATGAGAATCCCTTGAGCACATTCTGAGCTCTATTCATGGCCTTATTTTTCCCCAGGCCAACCATATCTACAACATGAGTAGTATCTGTGTTTTCCATTTAGCCGTGATTTACTCTGACACATAACTAAGTCCTAGTCACTCTTCTTTCCCCATTCTGGCATCCACCTCTTCTACTCTGATTTCATTGCCACTGTGCTTCATTACTTAGTTGTTGCAAAAGCATCCAGACTGGTTTTGCTTCAATCCTTGTCTTTCTTCTCTCTATAGTCTACAATAGAGAAGCCAGAGCAATCCTTTTAAAATACAGATAAAAACGTGCCAATCCCCTACTCAGATCTCTCAGATCATTCATTATCTCAGAGTAAAAGTTAACATTTTTTAAAAGACTTAGCAGATCATAAATAATATACTCTTCCTCACTCATTCCCTTTCCCATCTTATCTCCTACCAGTTTTCCCCTTCACACTCTCTGCTCTAACCATATCTCTTTGAACATGCTAGGCATGCTTCCACCTCAGGGTCTTTGCACTTGCAGTCCTCCATATTTAGAATTCTCTTTCCCCAGCTATCTGACAAGCTTGCTCCCTTACTTCATTCAGGTCTCTCTTCAAATATCTCTTCCTCAGAGAGTGCATGCCACCTCAATGCTCTCTGTATTAGTATTGTATCACTGTCATAACAGATTAGCACAAATTTAGTGGCTTAAAACAACACAAATATACCATCTTGCATTTCTTAAAATCAGAAGTCTGCCACGGATCTTATTGAACTAAAATGAACATATTAGTATGATTATATAACTTTCGGGAGAGTCTAAGGTAAAATCTTTTCCCTTGCCCTTCCCAACTTCTAAACGCCCACCCCATTTATTGGCACATGTTCCCCTTCCTCTATTTTCAAAGCCAGCAGTGATGCACCTATCTGGTTTTTTTTCTTCTATAGTTACATTTCTCTCTAACTCTGACTTTTCTGCCTCTGCCTTCCATTTGTAAGGACCTTTGTGATTACCTTACCTGAATAATTAAAGATAATCTCCCTATGTTAAAGTTGGTTGATCTGCCACCTTAATTTTATCTGGAAATGTAATTCCTCCTTGCCATACAACCTAACATATTCACAGATTCTGGAAATTAGCACGAGGACACGTTCAGGTGTCCAGTATTCTGCCTACTATACTCTCTGTCCCATAGCCCTACTTTATTTTACTTCATGGTACTCATCACCATCTTACACATTATATACAATACACATATTTGCTAATTAGGCATACATATAATCATGAAAATTAAATCATCCCATGAAACTTGTTAAAATATTTCCTTTTCCCTGAGATGAGGATTTTATAAAGGATTAGCTGATTTTATAAGGGATTAACTCTATGTTTGTAAATAATATAGTTTCATTTTGTTTTAACTTGTATTTTTTTTATTTTAAAGATGCGAGGTACTATTCAAGGTTAGGTATACAAATGTTCATTATACAGGTATCCTTGTTGATGAGTTGTGTCCCCCGCCTACCCCAGGCAGATTCCCACTATTGCCAATCTTGCTTCCCCATTCCCCTGCCGGCAGTTTCCCACTACTGCCAATCCTTTTCTTATAGTATTACGATAATTGCTCAAGGTTCGCTTATGAGTGAGAACATGTGATACTCAGTTCTTTGTTTCTGTGAAAGATCACTTGGTATTATAGACGCTAAATCCATCCAGGTTGCTGTGAAGTTCATGATTTTGTTCTTCTTTATGGCTGCATAATATTCCATCGTGTATATGTACCACATTTTTTTTATCCAGTCCTCTTTTGATGGGCAGCACAGTTGGTTCCATAATAATATGTTTTTATGTGCTATTACTATTCCTCCTACAGAAGATGATAATCTAGCTCTCATTTACTCCTTCACCTCTATTCACCTCAATCCTGCACATACACACATGAATATTTCCTGTCTTCCCATTCTTCCAATTTATTATTCACAAATAAATTATGCATAGATAATGTTGGTGGTGAGAGCAAGATTCAGTGTTTATGTTACTGATACTTCATGACTGAGCCATATAGTATATAATTATATAACTTTTGTTTTTCTTTCCATATTTTGTTTGTTTTTAATAACTATCTCAGCCAGAAATCATGGTTCACACCTGTATTCCCTGCACTTTGGGAAGGCGAGGTGGGAGAACTGCCTGAGCCCAAGAGTTTGAGGCTACAGTGAGCCGTGATTGTGCCACTGCACTCCAGCCTGGGTGACAGAGTGAAACCCTGTCTCAAAGAGAGAGAGAGAGAAAGAGAGAGAGAGAGAGAGAGAGAGAGAGAGAGAAAATCTATTTCTAGAATGCAAACTTCATCTCTGTTTCATTCACTACTACATTGCTATTACCTATAACAGTGTCAGAAACATTAAGGTATATAATATGCATTGGTCTCATGCCTGGGCTCTTATATCAGCATCTGGTAAAGCCAGATCTAGCAGTCTCTTTAAAATGTGAGCTATCTCTCTAATTTTTCAAACCATTTATGTCATAGACCCCTTTTAGGCAAGTGATATGCTAGAATCTTAGTAGTTCTAGCACATAAAATCTTATTTGTTTTGGTTAAAGTGAGTTTGGAGAGCTGAAAACAGTAATGTTTTGGTAAATGTTTAAGAGTCACCTCTCCAAAGAAAACAATAAGCCCTGGGTTATGCCATTTGCCAATTTTCATGGTGTAAATATTCCCACCATGGCCTATTGTAAGCTACGAACATAACATCACTAAACATAGAATTGGAAAGAAGTGTGCACAATCAACTCTTAGAATTCAAATTGTTTCCAGCACACCATTGATTGAAACACAGTATCTGAAACTCCCTCTCCCCATTCCTTTCCTCTTTCTCTCCTACAGAACTTCTAGGGATTCTCAAAACATAGCTTGGAAATCCATGAAGGAAAATGATATTTTTAGGGTAGAGATGGAAACACTGAAGCCTAGAGAAGGGGATAAACCCAAGCCTCCTGATACTCATTGCAATGCTCTTTCCATTGCATTATGTTGCCAATAATCTAATTAGTATTCATTTTCCTACTTCAAATTTTCCCACCCTATTCTACTGATGTGTTGCAAACACATTTGGTCCTAAGCAACTGCTTTCAGCAGCAGCAGGCCCCTGCTCCACTCTAGAATGTTCTACGGCTCCCCATAGAAGCCTATAAAGTCAGGTCTAGGCATCTTGGCCTAATTTTTAAGACCATTCACAATCTGGCCAAGATTTTCTTCTCCTACGTTTCTGCATACACACCAAGCTAAAAACCAATTGACTTTCTCCCCCTTCACCACAATCATTCTCATCTCTGACTGCCTCTGGACTTTGGCTCTCTACCACTTACCTGGAATTCCTTTCCAGTTATTTTTGCCTATCCAATAATAAACAAATTTCACATTCCAGCCCATACCCCAGTTCCTCTAAGTAGCTTTCTTAGACCATTGAAATCCATGGTCCTTACTACCATCTTTAAACTCTCATTGCACAAATTAGTTTCTGCCACTCCCTTGTCCCTTAGTTTGTGTGGCCTCTTATTGTTAGTTTGTTTTTGAACCCATGTACTATCTTTTCATGTATCTTTAGGCTGATGTCTATATATGTTTTTGTGTATATGTATGTCATATCTGTGTTTTTAAACATGTGTTCATATGCTGATATGCATGTATTATTTCCCTGTGTTCTGTTTGATTGTATGAATCTGTGCTTCAATGCTTGTTTTGTGTGTTTCTGTGTAGGTCTATATGTATTTGTGTGTCTACATGCATGTTTTGTGTATCTGTGTTCTATGTGCTTGTGGGTTTCTGTGTGTATATTTTGCTTGCTGTATATCAATGTGCTCATAGTTTCTGCTCAGAATCATTTTGTATATATATGTATATCATACACAAATGTGTGACTGCATATCTATGTGTATATGTGATATTTTTGAGAGTGCGTGTGTGTGTGTGTGTGTGTGTGTGTGTGTGTGTGAGTCTTCAAGCAGAATCTGTGTGGATTTCCTCTTTGTACCGCTGCTTCCCTCCAACTAAGCCAAAGCAGTGGTGCACATACACACAGGAAGGTCACAACTAATGTTTGCCCATTGATAAATTTATTTAGTCTGCCCTTTCAACCTTTTTCCAGGAAGATACATTATAAGGTGGAAGGAGGCATGGAGCTATAGTGATCTCTGGATACTGGGCCTCAAAGGGTGCAATTCATTTTCTCTGCTGCTCACCCACAATATGTGAACCCTTAACAAATGCACTGAGTTTGGAGATAAGAAAAAGGTGGATTCCCTCTCTCTTCTCTCTATCATTTCTAGCTGTCTCAAGTATAGCCCTGGGGTATGGAAGATAAAATGCACAATTTTCAAAAACAGACCAACTTGAATGGGAAATCTCACTTCTGCCACTTCCCAGTTGTGTGACCAAAGGCAGGTTTCATGATGCCACTAGACCTTCGTTTCTTCAATTAGAAAGGGGTATTCATAACGCCTTTTTTGCAAGGTAAGGCCTAAGGGTAATGTAACTATCCCAGAGCAGGAGCTCTATAAATGGAAGTTTTTTTTGGTTTTGTTTTTTGAGTGGGGGGTGTTTTAAGTTGGTGTCTCACTCTGTCACCCAGACTAGAGTGCGGTGGCATGCTCCCGGCCACTGCAGCCTCGACCTGCTGGACTCCGGCGATCCTTCTGTATAAGCCTTCCAAGTAGCTGGAACTACAGGCGCGCGCTACCATGCCTGGCTAATTTTTTTGTTGTTGTTGTAGAGATGAGGTCTCGCCAAGTTGCCCAGGTGGGTCTCGAACCCGCGGGCTCAGGAAATCCATTCACCTCTGCCTCCCAAAGCACGGGATTACAGGCTGAACCACTGGGCCCGGCATAAATGGAAGTTTTAATATAACTTCCCCTGAGAAGCCTTCCCACACTACTATGGCCCTCACTAAATACTGTCTAAACCACAAATTTTAAACCTCAGTTGATAATCTACTTTGCCTGAGTGTAAACGTGTATATGACCAATGGTCTAATTGCACGTGTGTGACTTGCTTTTATATACACTAAAATCTCACTCACCCAAGGGCCACGTATAACATTTCTTCTCTGTTCCTCACAACATCCAAAGAAGATCTGGAACTATTGTATAAATGGTCATTAAAGTTATGAAGGAAGTAGAGTACTGTGGGGCTTAACAGTATAATTTTTGGAGGCATATAAATAGGAGTTTGAATTTTGTCAAGAGACCCTCAATACAGGAAAGTGATTTCACTATTCTGGGCTTTATATTCATTTGCAAAATTGGATTTTACCCAATCCATTCATTCAACAAGTATTTATTGAGTATCTCTTATATACTAGGCACTCTTTTAAGCACTGGAGATGCGTCGGTGAACATGGCATACAAAAATTCCTGCCTTCATAAATCTCAGATTCCAGAGTAGGAGACAGATAACAAACAAGCAATTCGGTAAAAATGCAATATGTAAAGTAGTTGTAAATTCCACAAAGAAAAAAGCTTAAGCACGTAAAGAGTGACAGGGAGAGATACAAGAGTAAGTACAATGATACCCATCTGAAGCGTTGTAAGAACCAAGTGAAAAAAATCCATGCAAAGTGCTTCATACAGCAACTAGAAGAGTACAATATCTTAAAACAACAGCTATCATTGCTATAGTTCTTACTGTAGGTATATTATAGTTTGATTTTTAAAAATCTAAGAAGCTACAGGCATCAAGTCGAACCATGCTCATGTTACAATTGAGGAGGATGCAGTTCAGAGATTTGACCTTGGGTTCAGAACGAAGTAAACGCAGAGTTAGATCTGTCTCCAGGCTTATTGACTTCCCATCCAATTCTCCCACTAATCAACAAGGCTGAGTTTGCTGCAAGGCTGAAATTCTTTCCCAGAGAAAAGCTATGCATGCTTCACAGGACATTTCTTTATCTTCGTGTCCAGAAGGTCCTAACAAGATGCAAAAGCCAATTCAAAAAATGCACAGTCACAAGGGCAGGAAGAAATTGACACTAATCCAGTGGGGTAAGAGTTTCTGGCTCTTTAGCGTGGAACGTTGTATGGGGAGAGGAAGAGTGCATGTGTGTGCGTGTATGTTTATATGTGGTGGTAGTGGTGGTAGAGTGTTGGTTGAAAAATACAAAAAGAGGGTTTTCTGAAGCTGGAGATTCCCTGAGTGAGGTCCCAATGGGGGAAAAATAGCTAGAAGTTACAGTGAAGTGAACTAAACAAAAAACAAGGGACAACCAGACAAGGGGTAGGGGACTTGGGAGGCAAAGAAACTTAATAGAATTCCATGTGATAATGAGACCTGAAATTCCAGGATCTCCTCTTAGCCCTTGCATAGCCCCAAATCATCTGTTTTTGGCCACCCCTTGGTAAGTATGCCTCTCTTTAGAGTCCAACTCCCTGTCTCTTGCAAGATCCCCCTTCACCCAAACAAGGACTAAAAAAAAATAAACTTAGACCTTACTTACAGAGAAGTATAAATGTTTTGGACATATTCATGCTTGTGGAAGTGCTTATATTTTTAAATCTTGGTAGACAAAAGGCAGTACTAAATCTAGAGTTAGACTGCTAATGAATTTAAAATCACTCTAATAGAGCATGCCATTATCAGACCAATGGGCTGGTGCACTGGAGGTTAAGCTTAAACTTCCCTTAAAAGAAGTAAATAATATATTCTTTGCTAAAAATATATATATGTGTGGGGGGGGGACTTTAGTGAAAATAAACTCCCCCTGACCATAAGAGAGGTAGAGCTATTAGAGAGGGAGATTCAAAGAGCACTCCCAATATGAGATCTGGGGTATATTTGTTCATAACAGCCTTATCCATGGGCTTGCCAATTATTCAAGCTTTGGTGTGTAGAAGATCCTTTTGCACACTAAACTCTTGTACTCTGAAACCCACAGGCGACCCATCCTCAATACAACCCCAACTACCAGTCATTTGCAAGATAGGCTGAATAGGCAATGGTTAACAGTACAACTAACAAAAATTGCATAGGTCAGAAAGTTGATCTCTTCTCCCTGGAACCACCACAAAGGAAAACGCATCCATACTGGAGTGAGCAAACTTATCCCATAGGTCACCCCACCCCCAACCTCTGAGTCTTGTGGAGCGGATCAAAAATAAACAGGCTGGGAGACCAAATACTAGAGAGTCTCACTGGCTCCAGGGAAAGTCAAGTCGATACCCAGCAGGGGGAGGAATTGCTTCACTGGCCCTGGTACCGCCAACTCTGGGCAGGGGAGACGGGGAGATCCCATGTGACCCGTACTGAAATAGGGAAGGAAAGGTAATGTGTGATGGGACTAGGGATTCAAATGAGAGATGTATGGAAGGAAAGAAAGTAAGCAGCACAGACACTGGCAGCTACCCAAAGTTCAAGTCTCTTTGGCAGCAAGATGCTGGAAGAAAAGACAAAAATGGCTTTGGCTGTGATGAGGATCTTAGGGCCTGTTACTCCTGGGCCACCTAATGGTGGTCACCTATGGTAAGACAGTAAATGGGGGCCTGCCTGTCACTACTGGTACAGGCAAAATGCAGAGAGGGAGGTTGGTATTTAATGCCTACTATAAGAAAGCTTATTCCTGCTGGGCAGGTGAGTATTCTCAGTCAACTCTGCAGGCTCTCTCAGTTTTGGGCAAAAGGGAGAGAGGTGATTGAAGGCTGCTGAAGAAGCCAGGAGGCAAGTTTGGGTAGAAAAAGGATTCCCTCTTTAAACACGTGTGAATGATTTTCTAGTGCTTGCTGTATATCAGGGACATCAAGAAGCACTCAATGCCACTCAAACCCCTCCTCTGCCTACTTTCTCTCACCTGATATTCTACCATTAGTCTTGCCCCCTCTGTTCCCAGGTTTTAGTGCCTGTTAAGATATACAGCTTCCAAAGAAGGAATGTTGTCTAAAAATTGGATGGGGATTTAGAAATAACATATACCACCCTTCATTGTTATCAACAAGTGCTCAGCAGTACCTCAGTAGTGACTAGGAGTTCACTACTTCTCCAAACCACTTAGTATCCAGGAGCACCTCCAAGTGGTTAGAAAGTTCTTACTTGTATTGAACTAAATCCAACTCCCTGTGACTTTTCCAAAAGCCCCAGCACTGCTTATTGCAGCTACCCAGAACACAGCTCCCTTGAGACAACCTTCCAAAGGTCTGAAGACAAACATTATGTCTCCATGAGTCTTGTTTTCTCCAAGGTAAACATTTCCAGCTTTTTCAACTGGTTTTCATAGGACTGGCTTTTTACCCTCTCTTGGGCTAAATCACTTCCCAATAGACATGGTTCAGTTTGTCTGAGCTGTTTGTGGGCTGGATGCACGTCCCAAAAAAGACTAGACTATTCCATAGTAGCATTAATTACTTGAGTCTTCCTCCACCCCCGTTTACACCCCCGAGAAGTGAGATGGCTTTTTAGGAAGCTAAGCCTGAGTAGTAGCTCAGTGAGATCCAAGATAGGGTAACGAGGTTCTTGCTACTACCCTGCTTGTTCTAGCTCCCTAAAAAAAAGGATGTATTAGTTAGTTAGTTAGCTAGTTAGCTAGTTAGCCAGTTAGTCAGTTAGTCAGTCAGTTAGTCAGTTAGTCAGTCAGTTAGTTAGTTAGCTAGTTAGCTACTTAGTTAGTTTAGTGTCACTTGTGAGGTCAGAAAAAATCCATCTTTCCATAACCGACTCAGATAAGGTTACCCTATCCTGGGGCTCTGTGATCCATCAAACTCTAGAACCTCAGAGCTAGAAAAGACCTCAATTAAGTCAATTAAGAGGGAAAAGAGTTTGTCCTCAGTCACAAAGCATTAGTGGTAGAGTTATTGCTCTTTAAAATAGTGTTTTTTATACAACTATAGTATTTCCATTTTCTAGCAGGTTTTATAATGGACCTTTCTGCCTTCTCCAAATATGTTGGTCTGAGCTGAAACTTATAGAGACAGGTCTGGGGTTTGGAGGAAATTTTATGTGTTAAATTTAAATTGTGTGTGTGTGTGTGTGTGTGTGTGTGTGTGTGTGTGTGTGTGTGTGTGTGTGTGTGTTGGACAGCTGGACAGCTCTGTAAGATGGTGATTTCATGCTAAAAAGTCCCTAGTGTCCAGAAACAGCTGTTAACCTCTTCCTGTGGGGCTAAGACTCGTGTTGAAATAATCATAATAAAAAGAAATCCTAACATTTTCATTTTATAAACATTTAAAACATGTTATAGATGTCTATTATCTAATCTAGTCCTCTAAAAGAGGCCTACCTGGAGAAGGAGAGAGGCCAGACCTGCATGGTAGGGGTGGGGGAGAAAAAACATGAGAAATCTCACCCTCTCCAATTGGAAATTCCATCCTCTTCCAAAGAGGAAGATTCAGAAAAGGACCAAGAATGGGTCCTATAAAGAGGCCCACACCTAGAAAATTTGGGTTTTGTTTTCTTCAGGGTCATTACACAGGCTCCAGACTTTTGCTTTTCTAAAAGTCTTTTTACTTTTCACTGTCCCCTCAGTCTCAAGTCAAACCCTCCTTCAACAAAGTCCTTTGAGTCAATGTTCAGCTCTGGTCTGTCTCCCAAGAGAGGCCAATATTGAAAGGAAACCCAATCTTTTCCTGAGGAGAGAAAGGCTCTTAAATCCTGGTAAAAGACTTTTCAGAAAGCAGCTAGAAGATGGGGGTATTCTTTTTCAGACAATCAAGGGGAAAATATCTTATCCTAGGATAACATCCTTGAAGCCCTGTTAGGTCCAGGTCCAGGAAAGGAGTTGCTGGTATCAATTGTGACTTATGGTTTAATAAGTTAAGAAGGTAAGAAAGCATTGCAGCATCTGAAAGCCTGTATTCTAGGCCTCTAGTTCCAGCTCTGACTTTGTTATCTTGTGACTTTGAGTAAGCATCTTTCTCTCTCTAGGCCTCAACTTACCTATATGTACCATGAAGAAATGTGACTAAGTGATTTCTAAATGCTTTTCCAGTTATTCCAGAAGTCTCCAAATTCCATCTTCCCTGGAACATTAACCCTTTTTCTTGCAGTGAATTGCCATTTGGTGGTTTTGAGGTATCTATAATGGGCAGAGCATTCCCCCAGGAAGTGCAACTTTCCTGAAATGGGTTTTTTCCCACCAAATCTTCCAGTAAAGTCAGGAGTATAGCTTAATTTGGCCAACTTTTCACATTGGCTGCCAAGCCAGCCCTATTACTGGAGATAAAGGCTGCTGTATTCTCTGTGGCTGCCCTAAAACCCACAGACAGCCTGTTACCTGCCCATAACTTAGTAGATTTTATCAGACTGAAGAGGATGATTCTTTGCCTTTCCATGTGAAAAATTATCTTTCATGTCAACATTAAGGGTGACTAAATGAATCTGTTTATCCAGGGTAAGACATATTGAAAAATTCTATAGGATAGGAAAATTAAGACAAATATGAAAAGTTTCACTTGGGGCTTAGGACAAGACTGACATTTATCCAGCACCCACAGAATGCCAGCCATATGCTAGTTGCTTTCACACTTACAAGCTTATTTAATCTTCACAATTACCCTCTATGGAATGTTTATTATAACTTCCACTTTTTTGATAAGTTCAGTTAGTTTAGAGGTCAGACAGGTTTAGTAATTTATCCAAGGTCACACAGAGAGATATATGGTAAAGCAGACCTTAGGCCTACATCGATGTTATTCTTACTATATCATGCAGTTCTTCACTACCCTCCTGATCTCACTTGTTGCTCTTATTAGATGTTTCTCTAGGTTCTTTGGGCACCACAAGGATAAATTGAAAGTATAAGTCAATGCTATTGCAGTTACCTTTACTTTGGAGATCAGGAAACATGAAGAATAATACAATGTCTTTTTTCTTGTGATGCCTTATGCATCCACTCTCTTTATGCTGCTAATGAAGCAGAAGGAGAAGAGGAGAGAGAAGAAGAAGAAGGATGAAAAATAGGAACAGAAGCTCAAAGGAAGAATGGGTAGAAAGAAGAAAGAAAGAAGGAGAGAGAGAGGAGGGAAAAAAAACACATCATTCTGGGAAGTTTAGTTTCCAACTCTGCCCCATGCCCTCATTCTGGGATGGAGGAATAAAGCCTGATCTACTTCTAGAAGTGACTTTCAAAATTGGGAAATTGAGCCTAACTGGTCATGTTCTTGGTAGACCAGATTGGGCTATGTGAGAATATCCAGAAATTTCCAGAGAAAGGAATGCAAGCCAGGTCTTGCAGCTTCCCTAAGATCAAAGGGAAAGCAAGTATTTGCATAGACAAAGGCATTGTCAGTTACTCCGGATGTTCTCACAGCAGAATGTTGCTTTGTTGCCCAGGAGGAGAGTGTGAGAATGCTTTTCAGAAGAGAATGGGGAGATTAGGGAGGACCAGAGGGATATTAATGGGAAAGAATCCATTAATACAAGAGGCTCAGGTAGTTTTCATGAGGTTTAAGGATGGTGTATTTTTGCTTGCATGTGGCCAAAAATATGTAAGGGCATGTGTGCCCATGATGGTAAGCTGTATCTGCATGCACATGTAAGTATTAACTATCAATACCATAATGCAACCCACCACCTGGACATGTAATTATGTAACTTCTGTTTTATTACAGTCTACTAACACTGGACCATCTAGAATTGGAAGGAACCTTAAAGAGTAATGCTAGTCAAGACCCAAGCAAAACTCAGAAACTCTCCAGACAGCTTAGTCCATCTATAGACAATTTTGATTAATTGTAAACTTCATTTTAGGACCAATCATTTCTTCTATGATTTGGAAAGCAGAAAAAAATATACAAATAGATAAGAATGAGGAAAATAGGGCAAACCAAAATCTGCCTCTCTTGTTCTCCCATTGGTTGGTCTGAGTTTTGCTGTCTGCCAAGTCAGAAACTTTCCAGGGAGGATGTAATACATTTATTTATTCTTTTCCACTCAAGGCCTTTAACTTGGCCAAAATATGCTGTTATGTTCTAAGAGTCTCTGGTGAGGCCACAAGCCAGAGGCTCGACATTAGGATTTCCATTGCTAGACACTCTGGTGCTTGACAATACATTCTGGGAGCTAGAAACCATATCTTTACCCCATCCAAAAGGTTTCATTTTCCATCTGCTTGACTGAATCCTAGAAATCTTGGACTTAATACAAGGCTTCTATTCAATAATAGCTCATATCTTTGAAGCGACTTCTTCTAGGAGAAACATAAACAACCCCTCCCCCACTTCTGGCCTCAGTTAAATAAAACACAAAATCCTGAAACTATGAGCTTATGGAAGGAGAAGGATGGAAATTTCTGATAATAATGGCTGTTTCAACTTCCCACCTCTCCCACCTCCAGTTTCTTTCTCAAGTACACCAAGGAGTAATCTCCTTTTGCTCCTACCCCCATCCCGACCAGATCCAGCTCCAGGATTTTACTCAAACCCTTTTCCTCTCCAGACCAAGTCTTTTTTCCCCCCTCAGGATGGAATTTTCTAGTGTGTCCTTGCTGAGAACCAAGAAAAACCAAGATGGAGATAAACAAAGAAAAAGAAATCTGAAAAAGGTCAGATTTAGAAAGTACAGGTTTCAAACCTAACCATAACTAATAATTTTGTCAAGCAGAAATGCACACGTAGGCCTGTTCCTCACGGGGTTCTATCCCCAGTATTGCCTGTCTCTGAAAGGGCAGACCGAGAGTGGGAAGCCATTTTTCATCTTGTTCTTAAACCCTGACACAATGATGAGAAAGTAGAAGCAATGCTTTTGGAGAAATGCACACTTTAGGTATACTTAACTTTACCGACTTCGTCTTTTCAGAAACAGACTTCCAGGTACCAGAGGTATCTCATAGTGGCAATCAAGCTTGCCTAGAGTAAAGGGAATTTAGAAGGCCTAAGACATCATGCATTGGGCAAGGACTGTAAAAGTCATGAAACTTGTAACTACAAAAGTTATAACCACTCAGAGGGGGAGCAGGCGGGGATTCGATCTTCCAGTAAATTGGGCCCTATCTACAGGGAAGCCAAGGATCCCCCAAAGCTACCCACAGGGAATGCCTAGGAGATAAGGGGAGGTGCACCCTCCACTAGCTCTAAGGAATGTCGTTTGGGAAGGTGCAGGAGAATTAGAATCCTTGTCACGCCCTTCTCTAGGGGCTATGATAATGTGGGCAAACATTAATGGGTCTCTGTGTTACAGGTTCTCCAGGACATCCACAGGTGGTTGATAAGGAAGTCACAGCAGTCACGGCAGTCACGTGCAACATCTCCAAGAAAAGGATTTAAACTAGGACTCTGGGGGCTACGACGCCACACTCACCTAGAGTGTAGGCCCACCCCTTATCTGTGGGAGGCGAACTTTTCTTAAATAAATCTTTTCTTCTCTCACCTCTGTGTGTTGCAATTCTTTGCATTTACTTGGATCTCTGGGTTGCCAGTGCGCACCTCCAGCTTGCCAGCCCTGGCAGTGCTGCGTGCCTCCCTGAGCCCCTCTACCTTCACCCTGTCCATCCGTACCCTAACAGTCTCCTTCCTGTCTTCCAGAGGAAAGCTTAGGGTTGATAACCCAATCACAAAGCCCTTATTAGGGAACAAGGGAGAATAACAGGGTAAAGGACCTTTTCGTGCTGAACCCTCAAGTTCCCATGTTTTTCCAGGTACATATTTACACAAAATGAAACAGTCCAGACCCACTGCTTAGTATTTTTGCTCCCATTACTCTTTTGGAAAATGTTGAAAGAAAAATGTTTTTATGGACTTGCAGAATGTCAGAGTTGGCAGAATCCCTAGAAAATATTCCATCCTGATTCTCCACATTATAGATGAAGAAACTAGGTTCTCCGTAGTGGAAGGTTACGTACCCAGGTTCATCTCATAGCAAGGCAGTAACATGAAAAGGACTTAAAACTCACAGGTACTGAACAATGTTAAGGATTGTCCTTCTGAGAACAAGTACTGATTGTTGGGAAGGCTGGCAAAGAACAAAAGGGCACAGGGGGCACAAAAGTATAAAAGAAGTAAAGTTGAGAGGTGTTTCTCAGAAACCTTTTGAGGTCTGTCACTGCCATCCTACCTCCCAGGTAGGTATGCCATCTATGTTCACTTCTCTCCTCTTTTCCTCTTCTTCAAGCCATCCCATACTGGAAACTCCAGAGAGCATGATAGGGCCCTGGACAGGGGATGTGAATGTTCCCTGAACTTACAATCCCCTTTACTACACTCAAGCTGTGGTGAAGGGGCTGGTGTGACATGGTTCAGGCCCAGTCACCATCTTCCTAAGTGACTCCTCTGGAGATTATATTCAGCAAGCAAAGTAACAGGCCTGCTTGTATGTGAGCCATAACATTCCATGAAATATGTCCCTCTAACTGAATACCCTGGAGATGGATGACTGGAGTCACTACATGTGTGAAGTCACCTGGCAAACCCCTGGTGGTAACAAAGTGGTAAAAGATAAGATTACTGAATTCCATGTCCAGAAATATGAGTCATTATGGGTATAGAAAGGCACTGATAGGCAAAGAATCTATAGAGGACTGTAATTCTAGAAACTTCTGAGAAACCTGGAGACTGTTGTTTATCTGTATGTAGCCTCTCTTCAGTTCTATGTGTTTATCAGAGGGAGTGGACAGGCAGAGAATTCTAAGGGTCGTTATATCCCTAGTGGAATTTAAGTAGGGTTCCTGACCTTCAAATCTTTGTGCCTTCAAATGTCACAGAAATTCTGGCATCCAAAGCCTGGTTGCCTTCTTTGGACTATGGGCTTTCAAACTCATAAAAACCGGTATATCTGATCATAATACTGGAGACTAGACAGATACTGACAGAGAAGCTCTAGAAAAGGGAGAGAGAAGTTAGCCAGGATAAGCTTTTCTTGGCTTGACAAATTCTTTTTTTTTTTTTTTTTTTTTTTTTTTGGGAGTGGGCTCGACAATTTTACAAAGGTCTGGCCCTAGTAATCTAAAACTTCAGATAATCCAAAAATGCTATTTTATCCTTAAAACGCTATATTATTTATAACTTTGGATAATCTAAAACCCCAGATAATACAAAAAATACTTAATCCTTCAAAGGAAGCTATTTTTATTTGCATTGCTGTTTTCTCTCCTTTCTCCCAAGTCATGAGCCCCCTTTAGTTCCAGTTGCAGATCTATGCATGTCTTTATGCCCATCAGGAATGACTTGGTCTTGTGTCCCCACATCCTTATGACTCCTCATCTTTCCTTGGCAGTCTCTGTCTTCAAACCCACAGTGATAACTGGCAGTGATTTTGGCTTCATGGTGCCCAAGGAATGAGAATTAGCTTTCAAGGCCAGGTTTGGGGTTCTCCCCCATCAGTCATGTTTGGTATAAGGAGCAAGCTAATAACCAGGAACCCATCAAAGTAGCAGCTTTAAGTAACTTACTCTTCAAGCCTGCAGTGGTGGCTGACTTGGGCTCCTATTTCTGTATTGCAAAGGGCCAGGTTGGCTCTGAGCAGCACAGCAACATTGTGAAGTTTGTGGTTAAAGGTGACCAGCCTTCTTTCCTGGTGAGCATCTTATCAGATCACCTTGAACCACAGATACCTCAAAACATGCCCCTATGCCAGAGAACGGCTGAAGGAGTAGGGTCCCAGGTAGACAATGTTTGTACAATAACAAATTTAAAAATTGAGTACTGGAATCAACAGGGATAGAGATATTGCCTGTCATGTTGTAGGTTAAGTAGATAAAGTTGGTAAAGGGAAAAGTGCCATTAACTAGGTACCTCACGTCTGCCAGTTACAAAGTACAAGAACTTGACCCACATTTTCTCACTGAAACCTCGCAACTGGCCCATGAGGTAGCTATCATTACTTTCATTTTACAGAAGAGAAAACAGAGTCAGAAAGGAAATTTACTTGACCATGGGCTCACAGCAAGGAAGTACAAATACAGATTTGCACTTGGATTTAATGCTTTTTTCACTATATCTGATTGTTTCTTTCTTTCTCCTTTTTTTTTTTTTTTTTTTTGAGTTGGAGTCTCTCTCTGTCGCCCAGACTGGAGTGCAGCGGCACGCTCCTGGCCACCGCAGCCTCAACCTGCTGGACTCCGGCGATCCTTCCGCCTCAGCCTTCCAAGTAGCTGGCACTATAGGCGTGCGCTACCACACCTGGTTAATTTTTTATTTATTGTAGAGATGAGGTCTCACCAAGTTGCTCAGGCAGGTCTCGAACCTGTGCACTCAGGCAATCCACTCACCTCAGCCTCCCAAAGTGCTGGGATTACAGGCTGAGTCACCAAGCCCAGCCGCTCTGACTGTTTCTTATGATTGAATCTATAGCAGGTCCTAAGCACCTATTAGAAGCTGTTTTCTTTTGTCTGTTCTGCTTGGTTATTGTTTGATTTAATTGATTATGTTTGGTTTTGCTTTATGAAATAAAGCCCTGATCTCTACATATTTTCTTTTCACTTCCTTCCTTTTTATAAAGCCAAATGCAAGTTCTGGTTGATGACTGCATGAAAATAGGCTCTAGTTAATCAAGCTCTGACTGGCTCTTACAGCACTGTCCTGGAAACACTACAAACTATGCACATAAAGACTATAGGCAGGAGTTTAAATGAAGAGCCCAGCAGTGGTATGTAAAGATGAGTCTTATTTCCTTTAAAGAGATCTCCTTGGAAAGCAAGACACTTACCCCAACAAGGCTGCTATTACTCAAAACATGTTGATAACTAACTACTTTTAGGAAATTAGCCTCAGAACCACTTGAATATTACTGTTCTCTGTCGATAACTCTGTATAAGAAGAGTGAGCAAATGAGTTGTCATCACTTGGTTTGATATTGGTTTGAAACTCCTGTGCTTGTCTGGAGAGATTTGTTCCCAAAGTTGAGTTGTAGTGAGGGCATGTGTACTGTAAATCCTGGTTTGTTAGTTTTGAAGGGGAACAAGGGCAGAGAGAGAGAGAAATATGGACAGTGCCCCATTTCTCTGAGAGCAAACAGTCTGGTCAAAGAAAGCAGTGCATGATCAGAAAATGCAAGAATGTGTACTTCATCAAGAGACAAATTGAATATTCACACCTTTCTGTAAATTACTTCCTAGATCACGTGGGTAGAAACTTGCTCAGAGCCAACCAGTCTGTTTATTCCTTATCACAGTCAATGTTTAACACAGCAATGTTTTTAGGCAGTGCTCACCATTGCTCCCCACTAATAGATAAGGAAACTGAACCTCAGAGAAACTCCCAGCCTTCTACTCTATCCTGCTCTTTGAGTTAAACTACTCTCTTGGCTTCCTCTACCTGCTTCCCTCTACCCCAACCTGGACCCATGAGTCTGGTCCACTGTTTCACCTCTGCCCTACTCTCAAATTTGCACCCTTCCATCTCACCTTCTGTGGTGTTACTTAGTTCTGGAATTGTATTGCAGACAATGCTTTTGCTCATGCCCTTGGACTGCTGAGTTCTGTTGACAAACAAAACAATACACACATATAAATTGTCCTCGCTTTAGTTTTATGCTCTGTGACATCCACAGTCTGCCCCATGCTGTTCATTTATCCATTTACTCAACTTTTTCTTGTTTCATTTAGCAGTTCAGAACATTTCCACCTTATTTCAGCCCCCGCCCCCAGCCCCGTTCCTAGAAAATGAGATCATCTCTTTCTTCTCTGAGAAGATCCAGACTCTCTTCTGATGTGAATTCTGTCAACTACCCTAATCTCTCCCTTGACATTTTTCTACCCATTTTCCTCGACTCAGAGTAGCGTATGCCTTGCTCTTCTCTACAGTAAATTTTTCCTTCCGAACTCTTAACCTCAGCAACTCCAGTGCCCTGCTTTGTATTTTATCCTTTACTCAAGCATATATATAAATATATCCATATAGTGTATTATGTATGTATGCAAGCCTAATACATACATATCTACAAATAATATATATTTTTAAGAAATTATCTTCATCTGCCACTCCATCTTTCCTATGGCCACTACCAACCTTCTCAAGAAAGTAGTTTCCATCAGCTGAACCTCCCAATTCACCACAACATAACTTTGTAAACTGGGATCATCATGACCTCCAAATCACCAAAACCTAAGATCTCTCCATTCACATCCATCTTCCTCCACATCGCTGTAGCAGTTGTCTGTGTTGACCATTCCTTTCTCCTCAGAAATGTATTTCAACCACTGCTGTCAATGACACCACTTTCTTAGTTTTTCTAAGACCTCTCTGACTCATCTTTCTCAGACCTTTTTGCTGGCTATATTTTTCATTCATCCCTTATTATAAATGTTCTCAAAGACTGTGTTTGTATTCCTTTCTTCGTGTGTCTCTATATTACCTGAAGATTCTATTCCCTTCTGTGGCTTCAAATATCACCTGTAAGCTAACTAATCTCAAGCCATAATTTTATACATTGTTTACCTCCTGAGTGTTGGATACCAATGTCTAATTACCTTCTGAACAACTTCATTTCCATTCTCAGCTTGTCCAAAACTGAGTTTACCTTTTATTCGCCAAGACTGTTCCTCACACCTGTTAGGAGACACAGTGGTGTCTCTAACTTTTTCTTCTTTACTTCTCACAGTCAAATAATTATCAATATGACCAAGTGCTTTAATTCAATTACTAAGTCAGATCTCCTATTAAAATAGCTCCCCCTTTCTCTTCCTTTTTTTCCCAAACAATTTCAATAATCTTCTAGGTCATCTCCCAATGTCCATACATCCTTACCAAACCATCAACTACACTAGACTATAAAATTCAAGAGTGCAAAATTCTGCCTATTTACTTCATGGCTGTTCTCCAGAGTCCAGTAAAGTTCTTGGCATATAGGAGACACTAAATGAACACTGTATTTGTTAGTGAATGAACAAAATATGCTACTCCCTCGCCTTCAAAAATCCCACCACATTATTGTCAGGATTTTTTTTAACTTAGACTGAATAGTTTTTGCCTTATTTTTCAATAATCTTCTGTTATTCCTCATGAATCCTTCTACCCAAAGAACAAAACCCAAACTCTTTTAATCTGTCTTCAGCCTACCTAACCAGTTTTATCTTCTAATATATCTCTCCACATTTGAAACATAGTGTTCTGTTCCCTCTGCCTGCAGTGCTATCCTTCTCAACCCAAAATACCTTTCACTGATGTCTTCTTTTTGTACTGAGGTATACTTTACATTCTAAAAAAAATTAAGTACACAATTTATTGCTTCATATTGCTGTGCAGCTGTCATCATTATCTAATTCAGAACTATTTCAATCACCCCCAAATGAAGCCCCATACCTATTAAGTAGTCACTTTCATTTTCTTATCTCTCAACACCTGAGAAACACTAATCTGCTTGGTCTCTAAGGATTTACCCATTCTGAATATTTTATATAAATTGAATCATATACTATGTGACATTTGGTGCCTGTTTTATTTCACTTAGCATAATATTCTCAAGGTTTATTCACGTTGTAGCATGTGTCAGTACTTCATTCTTTTTGTTGCTGGGTAATATTTCATTGTATGACTCTATCACATGTTATTTATCCATTCGTCAATCAGAGGGCATTTGGATTGTATCTACATTTTGGCCATTATGTATAATGTTGCTATGATCAATCATGTAAAATTTTTTGTGTGGACATATGTTTCCATTCCCTTAAGCATATGACTAAGATTGGAATGACTTGGTCATATAATAACTAACTATATGTTCAACTTTTTGAAAGAGTATCAAACTCTTTCCCAAAGTGGCTGCACAATTTTACCTTCCCACTAGTAATACATAAGGGTTGCAATTTCTCTACATCCTCACTAACACGTATTATTGTGTTTTATTTTTTAGATTATAGCCTTCCTAGTGGGTGTGAAGTGGAATCTCATTGTGATTGTGATTTGCATGTTCCTAATGACCATTGATGTTGATTATCTTTGCATATGCTTATTGGCCATATGCATGCCTTCTTTAGAGAACTGTCAATCAAACACTTTACCCATTTTTAAATTGGATTGTTTGGGGATTTTTGTTGTTGAGCTGTAAGAGTTCTTCATATATTCATAATACTATATTCTTATCAGATATATTATTTAAAAATATTTTCTCACATTATTTATGCTGTATTATCACTTTCTTGGCAGTTTCCTTTGTGGCACTGAAGTTTTTAATTTTTATAAAATTTACTGTATCTTTTTTTTATAATTATGTTTTTGGTGTCATAGCTAAGACTCTATTGCCAGACATAACTTCATGAGTATTTACCCCTAGACTTTTTTAAAAGAGTTTTGACTCTTACATTTAGGTCTTTGATCCATTTTGAGTTAATTTAGATATATGATGTGAGATAGAGACCCAGTTTCATTCTTTTCCTTATGGTTATCCTGTTGTACCAGCACCATTAGCTGAAGAGATGATGTTTTGCAATCAAATAGTCTTGGCAGCCTTATTAAAAATCAATGACCAATGATATATATGTATACTTCTGAACTCTCAATTGATTAAATTTGTTTCTAGATATTATGTTATTTCTATGCTAGTATAATGAAATTTGTTCTTAAAATAATCTTTGGATTGTTCATTGCTAATGTATAAAAAGATAACTAATTTTTGCATATTGATCTTGTATTCTGCAATATTGTTGAACTCACTCATTGGTTATAGTCACGGTTTTCTGAATTTTAAATAGTTTTCTATATGTGATCATGTCCTCTGAAAGTAGATATAGTTTTATTTCTTCCTTCCCAACCTGCATCACTTTTATTTAAAAAAGAAAAACTTGACTCATTTCCCTGGCTAGTACCACCAGTACAATGATGAATAAACATGGGAAGAATGTACATCCTTGTTTTGCTCCTGATTGTACCGGGAAAAAAATTAAGTCTTTCACAATTAAGTTTGATTTTAGCTGTGAATTTTTTGTAGACACCCTTTGTCAGGTTGAGAAAGTTTCCTCTATTTCTAGTTTTTTGTCTATTTTATTTAATCATGAGAGAGTGTTAGATTGTGTCAAATACTTTTTCTATGTCTATTGAGATGATCATGTGTTATTTTTGTTTTTTGGGGTTTTTTGTTTTTGTTTTTTTTTGCTTTTTATTCTATTAATAGACAGTATTACAGTGTCTTATTTTTGTATGTTGTATTTTGTATGTTTTAAGTTGCTGCAACCTTGCAATCTTAAAATAAATTCCACTTGGTTATGGTGCATAATCTTTTTAATATACTGCTGGATGTGTTATGCTAGTATTTTTTAAAATTGCATATAGAAGGAGGAAGAATCCAAGATGACCACTATGAAGCAGCAGACCAGCACTACTCTCACCAAGCAAGGCAGAGGGTAGAGATCCAACTGCTGATAAATGGAAATACTTTAAATATTTTTTGAAGGATGACACAAAAGGTCTCTTTGAACACACAGAGACTAGAAAGCAACAGTGGATGTGGGAATCTGGGCACTCTATCTCCCACCTTGCCCCAGCCTAACACAAGAATTGAAACTCTGCCTGACCAATGAAAGTATGTAAGTGAATCAAAGATGTTTTGGGATAGTTCATCTTCTCTCAGACAGGCACAGATCATCAGTCCCATACAGGAGGAGCCCTGAGCAGGGGACAGGATTTTAAATAATCAGAACCTAAGTGGAATGGGAGAGAGACCTGTTCCAGGGCAGCCACCATGAGTGCAGTTTTCTGCTGGACTGGTGACTCATGGGGGGGCCCTACAGACAGAACTTGACAGATGTGCACTGCCAGTGGCTGGTGGCTTTCCCCCCAACTAGAAGAACTCCTTCAAGCACTGTTCTTAGCAGGGCAGTGCCTGCCACCTCCTAAGAAGCAGAAAATCTGTTCAATTTGGAGAACAGATTATGGACCAGAACAGGGAGGGAGTGACATGACAGACACCAAAGGGATCTATGAGTGGGAAGGCACCTGGGCTGTAGTACACAGTTAGCAGATGTCAGACACATCCCTCACTCACTACCAACAAAGCATCAGTAGTAGGACTGAAAGCTGGTCTAACAAGTTTAGCAGCAGATGAGAAGCTCTAAAACAACAGAATCTTGCCACAAGGAGCAGATGTGAATATCCCTCACTCACTGAGTAACATATATTGAACCACAGAAATATCTCTAGAACAGAGGGTAATTGAATAGCTTCAGAGCTTTAAATCAAAAGAGAAAATATAGTGAGTGAAGAGTGAAGAGTGTCACAAATGAAGAAAAAAAAAGAAAAAATACAGGCAATGCTCAGAGCTCTAAAGAGACAGTGCCCCAAAAATCAGCTCTCAGAGTGAAACGGAAAACTCTCTAGAACGACCTGTCCCAGAAATCAAAGAATAGATGGCAAAAGTGAACAAGAAGCAAAACTTACTGTAGGTGTACAGGAAGTAAAGGCAGGGGTGGCCAATTTCAAAAGTATTCATTCTGAAATAATGGAAATGAAAAACTTCATTCTGGAAATCAAAAACACACTAACAGGTATAGGTAGTAAAGTCAACCAGGCAGAGTAAAGAAACTCAGAGCTTGAAAGTCAGAATATGGAATTAGCCCATTGTGCCATTGGTTAAACATAGAACAAAAGCTAAAACGGAAGGAGCAAAGCCTCTGAGAGATGTGGGACTATATCAAGAACTCAAATCTACACCTGACTGGTATCCCTGAAGCTAAAAGAGAAATGGAAAATACCATGGAACAATAATCTCATGATATCATTCAAGACATTTTCCACATCAAACCAGAGAGATGACCATTCAAGCACAAGAGATTCAGAGAACTCCCGTAAGGTATCATATGAGAAGACCACCCCAAGGCACATAGTAATCTGCCTCCACAAAATAAGCATGAAAAATAATCCTAAAGGCAGTAAGAGAAATGTCAGACTACTTCTGGGGAAAACTCATCAGAATTGTTCCAGACTTATCCGCAGAAACACTACAAACCAGAAGGAAATGGAGTCCAATTTTTTAATGTTCTTAGAAACAGGCAATTTTAGTCAAGAATTTCCTACCCTGCCAAGTTTAGCTTCATAAGTCATGGGAAACCAAAATCATTCCCAGACATCCAATCCCTAAGATAATATGCCACCTGCAGACCAGCCCTTCAGGAGACACTTAAGAAAGTGTTGAACACAGGAAAAAAGAATGGTCATAGCCATCACAAATGTATAGGTGGGAACAGAGTTAACAGAGCATACAGAGCACACACAAAAATGAAAATGCACACATTTATAAATACAAAAGTAAAAAGGAAACAGATCAATCCCCTAAGAGCCCTATGACAAGGATAAACTCTCACATTTCAGTAATCAATCCGAACATGAATAGACTAAATGCACCACTGAAATCACATAGAGTGGCAAACTGGATAAAGAAGTATGATCCAACAGTCTGCTGTCTCCAGGAAACACATCTAAATGCAAAGGATGCCCACAGGCTCAAAGTTGAAGGTTGTAAAATGATCTTTCAGGTGAATGGAAAACAGAAGAGGGCAGATATAGCAATTCTAATATCGGACAAAGCAGTCTTCAAGTCATCAAAAGTTAAAAAGGACACATAAGGACACTACATAATGATAAAAGGCTCAATCCATTAGAAGGAAATATCCATTTTAAACATAAATGCATCCAATGCAGGAGCACCAGATTTTATAAAGGAACTACTAAGTAAACTAAGAAAGGACATTGACTCTCACGCAATCATAGTTGGAGACCTAAATACCCCAATAGCAGCTTTAGATAGATCATAGAGGCAAAAAACCAACAAGGAGATCCAGAATCTCAACTCATTGCACAATCAAGAGGATTCAATAGACACTTATAGAACACTTCACCCAACATCAACAGAATATTCATTCTACTCATCAGCACGTGTAACAACTCCAAGATTGATCACATTCTTAGGCATAAATCTAGCATGAGCAAATTTCAAAAGATCAAAATAATACCATGAATCTTCTCAGATCACAATAGAATAAAAATAGAGATCCCCACCACCAAGATCCTCCCAAAACACACAAAGATAAGGACACTAAACAACATGCTGCTGAATGACCTCTGGCTATAAAAATTTATACCATTGTATGCACACATCAAGGAAACAGAAAGATCACAAGTAGACAGACTAATATCATACCTAAAGGAGTTGGAAAGAAAAGATTATCTAAATCTTAACTTCAGTAGAAGAATCCAGACCACCAAGATAAATCACAATAGCAGGACACAGAAGACAAAATATTTTAGAATGCATCAGAAAGACCAAAAATTGGTTCTTTGAAAGGATAAATAATAGTGACATTTGTCTGGCCAGATTGACTTTTTAAAAAGAAAGAAAAAGCCCAGATAAACACAAGTAAAAATGCAAGTGAAGTCACAAATAACCCTGAAGAAATTTATAAGATTATCAGAGATTATTATAAAAATCTGTATGCAAATAACCTAGAAAGCCTAAAGAAAATGGAGGACTATCTGATATCACACAACCTCACAAGATTGAAACAAGAAGAAATTGAAACTCAAAACAGACCAGTAATAATCCAGGAAATCAACTCACTCATAAGAAATCTATCCACCAAAAAAGCCCTTGACCAGATGGCTTCCAAAATAAATTCTACAAGACATAAAAGAAGGATCTGATACCAATCTTATTGAAAGTATTCCAAACAATCAAGAAAGATGGAATTCTCCCCCAACACATTTTATGAAGCCAATATCATACTGATACCCAAATCTGGCAACAAACCAGCAAGAAAAGAGAATTACAGGTCAATCTCCTTGACCAACCTAGATGCAAAAGTTCTCAACAAGAGTCTAGTAAATCAGATACAACAACACAAGAACTGCATGAATATATCATTAGACATAGAAAAAGCATTCAACAAAATTCAGTATTCCTTCTTGATGAAAACTCTTGAGCACCTAGGCATAGAAAGATCAGTTCTCAAACAGTAAGAGCCATCTATGGTAAATCCACAGCCAACATTTTTCTCAATGAGCAAAGTTGAAAACATGTCCCCTAAGAATGGGATTAAGACAAGGATGCTCACTGTCACCCCACCTTTTTGACAAAGTGCTGGAAGTCTTAGCCAGAGCAAATAGGCAAAAGAAGGAAATCGGGGGTATCCTAAAAGGGAAAGGGGAAGTTAAGTTATCGCTCTTTGCAAAGAATATGATTCTATATCTTGATAACCCTAGAGAGTCTGTCAAAAGCCCTCTCACACTGATAATCAACTTTGGTAAAGTCTCAGTTTACAAAATCAATGTGCAAAAGACAGTTGCACTTTATACACCAGCAGAGAACCAAATAAAAAGTACACTCCCATTCACAATAGCCACAAAGAAATGAAATATCTTGGCAACCACCTAACCAAAAAAGTGAAAGATCTTTACAATAAGAACTACAAAACACTGCTCAAAGAAATCAAGGATGACACAAACAAATGGAAAAACATTCCATGTTCATGAATCAGAAGAATCAATATTGTCAAATGTCCATTCTACCCAAGGCAATCTACAGATTCAATGCAATACCTATCAAATCACCAACATCATTTTTCTCAGACCTGGAAATGACAATACAAAATTTCATATAGAAGCAAAAGGAGCACAAATAGCCAAAACAATCCTCAGCAAAATAAACAAAGTGGGAAGTATACTTCCAGACTTTAAACTTTACTATAAGGCTGCAGTACTACAGTAACCGAAATAACCTGGTATTGGTACAGGAATAGGCACATAGACCAATAGAACAGGGCAGAAATTCCAGAAGCAAAAACACAGTCTCTCATCAAACTCATCTTTGACAAAGTCACCAGTAACAATCACTGGGAAAAAAAGATCATATTTAGCAAATGATGCTGGGAAAACTGTCTGATCACATGAAACTGGACCCCTACCTGTCACCATATACAAAAATCAACTCTAAATGAATCAAAGACCTAGACATAAAATCTCAAGCTATAAGAATCCTAAAAGAAAATGTAAGAAACACCCTTATGCACATTGGAGTAGGCAAATAATTCTTGACCAAGCCTCCAAAAATGAATGTTGTTCAAACCTTTACCTTTCTTGCTGATCTTCTGTCTAGATGTTCTATCCATAATTGAAAGTGAGATATTGAAACCTCAAACTATTATTGTTGAATTGTCTATTTCTCCTTTCAGTTGTGTTAGATTTTGCTTCATGTTTTTTGGGACTCTCTTTTTAGGAGCATATCTGTTTATAATTAAAGTGTCTTTTGATAAATTGATTTTTTATAATCATAAAAATGTCCTTATTTGTCTCATAACAATTTTTGTCTTAAAGTTTATTTTATTGAATATTAACATAACTAGCTCTATTTGAATTACTGTTTGGATGGCATCTCTTTTTCTATCCTTTCACCCTTAAATGATTCATTCATTTGAACCTTCAGCATGCAAAATGTATATTTAGTTTTTTAAATCCACTCTACCAATATCTTCCTTTTAATTTGAGAGTTTAATCCGGGCATGGTCATTTATCTCAGTACTTTGGGAGGCCAAGACAGGAAATTTGCTTGAACCCAGAAGTTAGAGATCAACCTGGACAACATAGTGAGACCCTGTCTCCACAAAAAAAATTTTAAAAAATTTAGCCAGGCTTGGTGGCACGCACCTATGGTACCGATTACTCAGGAGGCTAAGGAGAGAGGTCACTAGATTTCAGAAGCTGGAGGCTGCAGTGAGCCATGATGTGCTACTGCACTACAGTCTGGGACACAAAATGAGACCCCAATTCTAAATAAATAAATAAATAGGTTTAATCCATTTACATTTAATGTAATTACTGATGAGATAATTATGTCTGCCATTGCTATTTGTTTTCTATATATCTTATGTCTTCCTTATTTCTCTATTCCTTCATTACTGCTATATTTGGTGCTAAACAGAAACTTTCTTCATTTTAAAGATGTAGGGTACAATTAAGGATTAGATATACAAGTGGTCATCATACAGGAAAAGTTTGGGCCTCCCTTTGGTCCCCACTTCGCGTGGTTTGAGATCAGGTACCCTTAATGATGTTATGTGCCCCACCCTCTGGCAGTTTCCGGCTACTACCAATCCCTTTCTTATAGTAGTATGATAAATGTTCTAGTTCCACTGAACATTTGGTATTCAGCTGTTTGATGTGTTCAACAGAAAATTTCTAGTACAGTATGTAATTTCTTTCTGTTTCTTTTTTGTTGACTTTTTAGAGATAGGGTCTCACTTTGTCACCCAGGTTAGAGAGGAGTGGTGCAATCTTGGCTAATTGCAGCTTCAACTTCCTATGCTCAAGGGATCCTCCTGCCTTAGCCCTTCAAGTAGCTGACGCTACAGGCACACACCAGTATTCCCAGAAAATTTTTGTATTTTTTTGTAGACACAGGGTCTCACTATGTTGCCCAGGCTGGTCTTGAGCTCCTGGCCTCAAGTGATTCTCCCACCTCAGCAACCCAAAGTGCTGGGATTACAGGTGTGAGCCACTGTGGTTAGGTCTGTTGTTTCTTTTATTATAAATTTTAAGAGTTTTTTAGTAGTCTCTCTAAAGATTACCATTAATTCTTAATTAATTGCAAAATTAAAATCTAATTTGGATGCATACCAACTTAACTTTAATAGTATACTAAAACTATGTATATATATATAGCTTCATTCCCCTTCCTCTTCTTTAGTACTGCTGTTATAACAAATTACATTTTTTTTAATGATGTGGGGTACAATTCAGGATTAGGTACGCAAGTGGTCATCATACAGGAAAAATGTGGGCCTCTCTTTGGTCCTCACTTTGCTTGGTTTGAGATCAGTTACCCTTATTGATGTTGTGTCCCCACCCCCACCATGGCAGTATGGCAAAACTGCCAATCCCTTACTTATAGTATTATGGTAAATGCTCTGGGTTCGCTTGTGAGTAAAAACATATGGTACTCTGTTCTTTGTTTCTATGATAGATCACTGAGTATGATAGCCTGTAAATCCACCTAAGTCACTGTAAAGTCCATATATTTCTCTTTCTTTATGGCTGAGTAGTATTCCATTGTGTATATGTAGCACATTTTTTTATCCAGGCCAGTTTCAATGGGCAGCACAGTTAGTTTCATGTTTTTGCTTCCGTGAATAGTGCTACAATAAAAATGTGCGTGCAGGTATATTTTTGTAAATGATTTGAGTTCTTCCAGGTATATTCCCAGTAATAAGATTGCTGGGACATATAAAAGGTCAATGTTCTTTTAAAAATAGTCACACTGTCTTCCAAAGAGGTTGCACTAGTTTGCATTCCCACCAGCAGTGTAGAAGCGTTCCTTTTTCTCTGCATCCTTGCCAGCATCTGTTGTTGTTTGTTTTATTAATGATGTCCATTCTTACAGGGGTTACATGGTATCTCAATGTGGTTTGATTTGCATTTCTCTGATGACTAGTGAGGCTGAGCACTTTTTCATGTGTCTGTTGACTGTCTGTATATCTTCTTTTGAAAGTGTCTATTCATGTCTTTGACCCACTTTTTAATGGGGCTGTTGTTTTTTTTTTTCTTTTGGCATAGTTGAGTTCCTTATGGATCCTGGATGTTAAGCCTTTGTCAGATATACAGTTGGCAAATATTTTTTACCAGTCTGTGAGCTGTCTCCCTTATCTCTTGATGGTTTCTTTTGCTTTGCAAAAGCTTTTCAGTTTGGTGAGGTCCCACTTGTCTATCTTATCGCTTATGACATGGGAACCTGGGGTTTGGGTCAGGAATTGGTTGCCAGTTCCAATTTGCAGAAGGGTATCTCTTGCATTTTCTAAGGTTCTTATATTTTGAGGTTTTATGTTTAGGTATTTAATCCATTTAGAGTTGATTTTTGCGTACGGTGATAAGTAGGGGTCCTGTTTCAATCTTCAGCATGTGGTCAGCCAGTTCTCCTAGCACCATTTACTGAATACGTTCTCCTCTCCTCAGTGGTTGTTGGTAGAGGCTCTGTCAAAGATGAGTTGGTTGAGAAATTGGGGTTTTCCTTCTGAAAACTTTATCCTGTTCCGTTGGTTCATATGCCTATTCTTGTGCCAATACCAGGCTGTTTTGATTACTATAGCCTTATAGTGAAGTTTAAAGTCTGGAAGTGTGATACCTCCTGCTTTGTTTCTTTTGCTGATAATTGTTTTGGCTATCTGTGGTCATTTATGTTTCCATATGAATTTCTATATTGTTGTTTCTAGGTCTGAGAAGAATGATGTTGGTAATTTAATGGGCATTGTGTTAAATCTGTAGATTGCCTTTGATAGGATGAACATCTTAATAATGTTGATACTTCCTATCCATGAGCATGGAATATTTTTCCATTTCTTTGTGTCTTCTTGAATTTCTTTAAGCAGTGTTTTGTAGTTTTTGTTGTAAAGCTCTTTCACTTCACTGGTTAGGAAGATACCTAAGTATGCCATTTTGTTGTTGTTATTGTTGTTGTTGTTGCTATAGTGAATGGGAATGTGCTTTTTATTTGGTTCTCTGCCTGCTTGATGTTGGTGTATAAGAATACAACTGTCATCCGGGCTCGGTGGTTCAGCCTGTAATCCCGTGCCTTTGGGAGGCCGAGGTGAGTGGATTGCCTGAGCCCGCGGATTCGAGACCTGCCTGGGCAGCGAGACCTCATCTCTACAATAAATCCAAAAATCAGCCGGGCATGGTAGCGCATGCCTGTAATTCCGGCTTCTTGGCGGAAGGATCACCAGAGCCCAGCAGGTCGAGGCTGCGGTGGCCGGGAGCGGCCACTGCACTCCAGTCTGGGCGACAGAGTGAGACTCCAACTCAAAAAAAAAAAAAAAGAAAGAAAGAGTACAACTGTCTTTTGTACCTTTATTTTTTACCTGAGACTTTGTCAAAGTCTTTTAGCCGTGAAAGTGGGTTTTTGACAGATTCTCTTGGATTTTTGAGGTATAGGATCATATCGTCAGCAAAGAGGGACAACAACTTCCTCTTTTCCTATTTGGATACCCCTGATTTCCGTCTCTTGTCTAATTACTCTAGCTAGGACTTACAACACAATGTTGACAAATAGGGATGAGAGGGAGCACTCTTTCTTGTTTCGGCTTTCAGTGGAAATGTTTCCAGTTTCTGTTCATTTAGCAATATACTGACTGTGGGTACATCGTAGATGGTGCTTACTGTTTTGGGGTATGTTCCTTCTATGCCTAGGTGTTTGAGGGTTTTTATCAAGAAGCCATGTTGGATTTTATCAAAAGCTTTTTCTTCATCTAATGATATAATCATATGGTTCTTGTTTTTACATCTGTTGATGTGTTTAATAACATATGTGATCTTGTGGATGTTGAACCAGCCCTGCATCCTGGGGTTGAAGCCTACTTGGTCATGGTGGATGATTTTTGAAATGTGCTGTTGGATCCAATTTTCCAGAATCTTGCTAAGAATTTTTATATCTAAGTTCATTAATGATATTGGCCTTTAGTTCTCTTTTTTGGCTGGATCTTTACCCAGATTAGATATCAATGTTATGTTAGCTTCATAAAATGATTTGGGGAGAACTTCATCTTTCTCAATTGCCTGGAATACTTTCAAAAGGATTGGTAACAGCTCCTCCTTGTACATTTTGTAAAATTCCACTGGACAGCCGTCTGGTCCAGGGCTTTATTTTTTGTAAGTGGTTTTCCTATGAGAGGGTCTGTTTACTGCGTTGTTATAGGTCTATTTAGTGTCTCACTGTCTTCTTGTTTCAACTTGAGAGGTTGTGTGATTTCAGAAACTCCTCCATTTCATTTAGGTTAACAAGTTTGTTTCTATACAGGTGTGCACAGTAATCTCCTATGATATTTTGTATTTCTTCTGAGTTAGATGTTTTGCATTTCTGATTGTTTTTATTTGGGCTTTTTCTTTATTTTTCTTGGTCATTATGCCTAGGAGACCACCAACCTAGTTTATTATTTCAAAGAGCCAGTTTTTTGTTTTGTTTTGTTAATTTTTTATGGCATTTTTGTCTTCTATGTTCCATATTTGGGCTTCTACTTTGGTGATCTGGATTCTTCTGCTAAAGTTAGGGTTTTGGTGGTCTTGTCTTTCCAGCTCCCTTAGGTGTTTTGTTAGGCTGCAAACTTGTGATCTTTACATTTTCTTGATAGTGTACAAAGAGATATAAATTCCCCTCTTAGAACTGTTTTCTTGGCATCCCAGAGATTTTGGTAGGATATTTCTTCATTTTGATTTGTTTCTAGATATCTCTGAATTTGTATTTTGATTTCTGTGTTAACCCAGTAGTTGTTCAGCATCACACTTTTAGTGTCCATGTCTTTGGGGGTTTGGGGGGAATTTTGTTCGTGCTGATGTTTATTTTTATTCCACTGTGGTCTGAGAAGATGCATGGCAGCATTCCAGTCTTATAAAATGTGTTTGTGCTTGGTTTATGGCTGAGGATGTGATCAATCTTGGAGTATGTTTCATGTAGTGATGAGTAGAATATATAATCTGTGGTTGTTGGGTGGAGTATTCTGTAGGTAGCTGTTAGGCCCATTTGATCAAGCATCAAGTTGAGGTTGTGGATCTCTTTGTTGATTTTTTGCCTCAATGATCTATCTAGGGTTGTTAGTGGAGTATTTAAGTCCTCATCTATAATAGTGCTAGAGTCAATCTCTTTTTGTAGTTTACTTAGTAGTTGCTTTATAAATGCTGGTGCTCCTGTGTTGAGTGCTCAATATGTTTAGAATGGATATTTCTTGTTAATGGATTGAACCTTTTATCATTGCATAGTGTCTTTCTGTATCTTTTGAAATTTTTGATAGCTTAAAGGTTGTTTTGTCTGATATTAAGATTGTTACTCCTGCTTTCTTTTGTGGTCCATCCATCTCGAAGCTTGTTTTCCACCCTCTAACTTTTAGTCTGTGTATGTCCCTTGTGATGAGATGAGTCTCTTGGATACAGTAATTTTGGGGTCATGGTTTTTTTTTATCCAGTTTGCCATTCTGTGTCTTTTCAGTGGTGCATTTAGTCCATTCACTTTAAGCCTGATTATTGAAATGTGATTGTTTATCCCCATCATGAAGTTCTTAAAATTTTTCTGTTTGTTTTTATTTTCTTTTAGCTTTTGGATTAATGTCTGTGTTTGTTTTCAAGCTTGCAGTCACAATGTTTTCTTTGCTGATTTTCTGCTGTTCCTTTGGGAAGTGTGTGGTCATTCTTTTTTTATTTCTTGTGTGCTTAATACCTTTTAAAATCATTTCCTGTAGTGCTGGTCTGGAAGCTGCATAATATCTTAGGGCCTGGATGTCTGTGAAGGATTTTAATTCTCCATCACTGATGAAGAATTACCTTGACAGAGTAGGATATTTTTAGTTGAAAATGTTTATCTTTGCGGACTTTGAATATTTTACTCCAGCCCCTTCTAGCTTGTAACATTTCTGCTGATAGGTATGCTGGTATTCTGATTGGTTTTACCCAGTAGGTAGTTTGACCTTTCTCTCTTGCTGCCTTTGGGATTTTTTTTCTTTTGTGCCTACTTTGTGTAGGCAAATTACTATGTTTCTAGGAGTTGGTCTTTTCATTTGATATCTTGTAGGGGTTCTCTGTATCTCTCATGATTGAATTGTCACATCTCTGGAGAGATGGGGAAAATTTTCTTGGATAACCTCCTGGAATACTTGCTTCAAGGTGTTCTCCATTACCCTTTCTTCCTCGAGGATACCAATCAGGCTTTGGTTTGGCCTACTGATATAATCTTGGAGGTTTTGGTCTTTCTGAGTTTCTGAGTTTTCTTTCTTTCTTTCTTTTGTTTTTTGTCTTGTTTTGTTTTGTTTAATTTTACAGAACAGGTTAATTCCATGTTTTGGCCTTCAAGTCCTGAGATTCTTTCTTCTGCTTGATTCATTCTGCTTTCTGTGCTTGTCATCTTGTTATTTATTTCCTGAATGAGGTTTTTATGGCCAACATCTCTGTTACAGATTCTTTCAGTGTTATGTCTTGTCTTTCTTGAGTCTTATTCACTCTTTCCATCCATTCCCTAATCCCTGTTGTTTTCTGGTACCAGTCATTGGTGACTTTTTTTGTTTGGGCTCTGAGGTCTGATTTTTCTAGCATTTTCTCTTTGTAACACTTGGAATTGCCTGTGTTCCTCTGATGATTTTCCTCATTTGTAACAGATCTCTTTCTTTTGTCTTTAGGTTCATTATTCAGTGGCAGCAGGAGAGGTTTTCACTTTTGATGCTTGCTTAGCCCTCTATTCTTCCCTGATCAGGGATCTGAATTTATTTTATTTTGAAACAGGGCTGTGGGTGAGAAGTTTTGCTGTCTCTTGTAGTATGAAAATTAAATAAGGCAGAGGATGAGGAGCTAGGATTCAGAAACTAGTTGCAAATCACAATGTTCACTGTTTGTGGTATGGGGTCCCTGAGACCCACTCTGCATCACCACTCTATATGATGACGCAATGGGTATGTGTGTGTATCTCCTGAGTCCAAGATACAATAACAGCAATGAGGAGAAGAGAAAAAAGTAGAATGAAATAAGGCAGACAAAAGTTTTTAAATAAACAAAAAAAGAAACAAAGAACAGAAAGAACAGAAAGCAAAGAAACAATTAAATGCCCACATACACATAAAAGCAAACTGGAATAACAACAAAGCAAAACAAAACAAACAACAACAACAGAAAGCAGGAAAACCAAACACACAGGCACACACACACCCAACTCAAAATGAAAGGAGAAGAAAAAGAGGAAAATAAAAGGAACTCAAATCCAACCTTCACACATATATTCAGAAACACATTGAACAAAAAAAGAGAAGAACAAAAAAAGCAAAAAAAGAAAGATTAAAAATAAATAAATAAAATAAATAAATCCCTCATGCACACACATAACAAAAACAAAAAACAAAAAAAGATAGAAAAAAAGAAGAAGAAAGAAATAAGTAATAGTAATAGGAACCTCATGACAAGGATAAACTCTCACATTTCAATAATTAGCCTGAATGTGAATGGACTAAATGTACCACTGAAAAGGCATAGAATGGCAAAATGGATAAAATATCATGAAGTAACAATATATTGTCTCCAAGAGACTCATCTCACCAGAAAGGACACTCACAGACTCAAAGTAAGAGAATGGAAAGCAAAATTTCAGGCAATGGAACAAAAAAAGAAAGCTGGAGATACAATCTTAAGATCAGACAAAATACCCTTTAAGCTATCAAAAATTTAAAAAGATACAGAAGGTAACTATATAAGGACAAAAGGCTCAATTCATCAACATGAAATATCCATTCTAAACATATATGCACCCAACATAGGAGCATCAACTTTCATAAAGCAGCTTCTAGGCAAACTTAAAAAAGATATTGACTCTAGCACTATCATAGTTGGGGGCTTTAATACCCCATTCACATCCCTAGACAGGTCATCAAGATGAAAATTCAGCAAGGAGATTCGGAACCTCAATGTGACTCTTGACCAAATGGATTTAATTGATACAGAACAGTTCACCAAGCAACCACAGAATAAATATTCTACTCATCACCAGATGAAATGTACTCTAAGACTGACCACATCCTTGACCATAAATCAAGCATAAACAAATTTCATAAGATTGAAATTCTGCCATGCACCCCTCAGACCACAGTGGAATAAAAATAAATATCAACACCAACAAAGTTTCCCCAAAACCCACAAAGACATGGACAATACACAGATGATGCTAAGCAACCCCTGGGTCAACATAGAAATCAAAACAGAGATTAAAAGATACCTGGACACAAATGAAAATGAAGAAACATCTTACCAAAACCTCTGGGATGCCATGAAAGCAGTAGTAAAAGGGGAATTCATATCTCTGCAAACGCACATGAAGAAAATATAAAGATCACAAGTCAACAGCCTAACAAGACACCTAAGGAAGCTGGAAAAGCAAGACCACCAAAATTCTAACTTAAGCAGAAGAACTAAGATCACCAAAATAAAAGCTCGAATCCAGGGCATAGAAGACAAAAAGACAATACAAAAATAAATAAATGAAACAAAAAGCTGGTTCTTTGAAAGGATAAACAAGATTGATGTTCCCCTAGCTAGACTGACCAAGAAAAAGAGAGAAAATGCCCAAATAAACACAATCAGAAACACAAAAGATGAAGTCACAACTGACCCTGAAAAAATGCAAAAGATTAACAGAGACTACTATGTACACTTGTATGGAAACAAACTTGAAAACCTAAAGGAAATGGAGGGCTTTCTGACATCACACAAACTCCCCACGTTGAAACAAGAAGAAATCAAGACCCTAAATAGACCACTAACAGTTCAGGAAATGGACTACATCATAAGAAAACTACCCACAAAAAAAAAAGCCCTGGACCAGATGGCTTTCCAGCAGAATTCTAGAAAACATACAAGGAGGAACTGATAACAATTCTATTGAAAGTATTCCAAACGATTGAGAAATATGGAACTCTCCCCAAATCATTTTATGAAGCTAATATCAGATTGATAACCAAGCCAGATAAACAGCAAAGAAAGAAAGATAACTATAGGCTAATATCCTTGATGAACATAGATGCTAAAATTCTCAACAAGATCCTAGCAAGCCTGATTCAGTAACATATCTCAAAAGTCATCCACCACGACCAAGTAGGCTTCATCCCTGGTATGCAAAGCTGGTTCAACATTTGTAAGACCATAAACATAATTAAATGCATCCATGCTCATGGATTGGAAGAATCAACATTGTTAAGATTTCCATTCTACCTAAGGCAATCTACAGATTTAATGTAATACCCATCAAATTACCAGCAACA
>NW_007258861.1:686854-692584 GCF_000164805.1 Carlito syrichta | reverse complement strand
CCAACTCTATGTCTGACAAAGGCCTAACATCTAGGATCTACAAGGAACTCAAATGTGCTGAAAAGAAAAAAACAAACAGCACCACTACAAAGTGGGCAAACGATATGAATAGACAGTTCTCAAAAGAAGACATTCGAGTGCCAACAGATACATGAAAAACTGCTCAGCCTCAGTAGTCATCAAAGAAATGTAAATCAAAACTACAGAGATATCACCTTACTCCAGTCAGAATGGCCATCAATAACTAAAAAAATAACAGATGCTGGAGAGGATGTGGCGAAAAGGAGTACTTCTACACTGTTGGTGGGAGTGTAAACTAGTACAGCCTCTGTGGAAAACAGTGTGGCGATTCCTAAAAGTTTAAAAATGAACCTTCCATATGACCCCACAATCCCCTTACTGGGAATATACCTGGAAGACTTCAAATCACTCTATTAAAAAGAAACCTGCACACGTATGTTTATCACAGCATTGTTCACAATAGCAAGAATATGGAACCAACCACACTGTCCATCAAAAGAGGACTGGATTAAAAAAATGTGGTACATATACACAATGGAATATTACACAGCCATAAAGAAGAACAAATCATGAACTTCGCATCAACCTGGATGGACTTAGAGTCTATAATACTGAGTGATATTTTACAGAAACAAAGAACTGAGTATCACATGTTCTCACTCATAAGTGGACCTTGAACAACTATTGTAATAATATAAGGAAAGGATTGACAGTAGTGGTAAACTACGGGAGCATGGGTGGGGCATGGAGGTGAGATTGGCAGTAGTGGGAAACTGCCTGGGGAAGGGGGGGCACACCTCATCAATAAGGGTGCCTGTACAATGAAAAATTTGTATAACTAACCCTGAATTGTACCCCTCAATTTTAAAATACAACAATTTTTTAAAATGTAAATTCAATTATTAAATCAATAATATTTCTTAAATCTGATCACTTAAATAAAGAGGTATCAATGGAAACAAAAAGGGAATGGGGTGATGCAGATCAAACCCTCACATACACATTCATGCACAAAGGAAAAATATTTAACAATGTAAATAAAAATCAAACAAAAAAACTGCCCTCTTGTGGCAGATTCTGTCATTGTGACTCTCAGCTGCCCGTCTGCTTTCTCCTGCAGTGCTTGGGCCTCATTCACAATCTCCCCAGTGTCTGGACCAGGGAAGCAGCAGGGAGGAAAGGGGGTGAACAATTTTTCAGTCCTCCCCTCCCACTTTAGTATGGTCAAGGGGATCCCCTCCACTAGGGAAGTGTAGGATTGTATCTTCCCCAGGTACTGGCAGGGGGTGCCCCAGTCAGGCTTATCCAGGAGTGGAGTCCTCCTATTGCAGCTGACTTCCAGGCTCTGCCTGGGTTTGTCCCTCTCAGTAATGCCCCAGGTATGTGGGTCTGATGTTCAGAGGATTGCTGGGGAGGAGGGAGTTGGGTCAGCCCCAGACTCACCACTGATGTTTTGGAGGTCTTCGTCGTCCTTTTCTGGCCACACCCTTTGTCCCACTGCTGAATCAGGGTAGGGGGTGGGGAGTCAGCACTCATTCTTTCCCTTCAGAGTTTGTACTTTCAGGGTATTCCCCCTGGGTCACAATCAACCCCTGAGTAGTTAGTTAATCTGCCAGTTACAGAGATCAGGTCAGGTCAGTTGCTGTGTGGTGAGCAAGTCAGAGCACTTTCCTGCCCAGTTTTCAAGATGGTGGCAGAGTGCCTCTTTTGTCTTCTCCAGTGGGGCTCTGTCTCTGGTCTCACTTGCTGTCAGTGTCTGTCTAGGCACTGTGGTAGTGAGGCAGAGCCTGGAGCCAGCAGTCTCTCCTGGCAACTTCTCCCCAGGAAGGACTTTGTTGATTTTTTTTAAATGGTGCTTGGTTTCTGCACCCTGGAAAGCGTTAGGAACCAAGCTGAGCAGCTGCTGCACAAGCCACTTCACCAGGAGAGCTCTGACCACTTGCTTCCGAATCCCCACTCAGTCAACCATTCACCTGTATCTTTATATTTATAATTATGTCAACATAGATTTGTAATTATTGCTTTGTGCGATGTATTTTAAATCAGATAGGAAAAAAGAAGCTACATACAAAAAGTACATTTACATGTTGCATTTACTTATGTAGTTACCCTTCCTGATGCATTTTTATTTCCTTATGTTAATTCAAGTTACCATCTACTGTCCTTTAATTTTAGCCTGAAGAATGCCTTTTAATATTTCTTATAGGCTAGAACTGCTAGTAATAATCTCTCTCAGTTATTGTTTAACTTGAAATGTCTTAATTCTTTTTCTTATTTTGAAGTAGTTTTGCTGAATGTCAAATACTTGATTGATAGGATTTTTGTTTCAGAACTTTGAATATGACATCCCACTGTCTTCTGGCTGCCATTGTTTCTTATGAGAAACCATACATTAATCTTATTGAGAATCTCCTGTATATGATGAGTTCCCTCTCTCTTGTTTTCAATATTTTTTCTTTGGCTTTTACTTTTAATCATGAAATGTCTGGGTGTAGAGGTTTTTTACTTTATTCAACTTGAAGTTCATTGAACTTGCTTGGACTTGAAGATTTTTTTTCAACAAATTTGAATGTTTTCTGACATTATTTCTTCAAATATTCTTTCTACCCCTTTCTCTCTCTTCTTCTTCTTTGATTACCATTGTGTGTATGCTGGTATCCTTAGTGGTGTGCCATAGTCTTTAAGGTATTGTTCATTTTTTTCATTCTTTTTCCATATTCTTCTAACTGGATAATTTTTTAAAAATTAAATCTTTATGTTTGGATGCACAAGTACAGATTTCTTACATGCATATATTGCATAATGGAGAGTATGGGCTTTTAATGTACCCATCACCACAATAGTGTATATTGTGCCAAATAGGTAATTTTTCAACCCCTAAGATAATGGAAAACAGTTTGGTTATTCCTAAAAGATCTAAAAGTCGACCTTCCATATGACCTTGCAATCCCTCTACTGGAAATATACCCAGAGGAACTCAAATCACTCTATGAAAAAGGTACCTGCACATGCATGTTTATTTCAATATTATTTACAATAGCAAAAACATGAAACCAACCAGGCAGCCCATCAAAAGAGAACTTAATTTTTAAAATGTTGTACATATACACAATGGAATATTATGAAGCCATGAAAAAGGAAAAATTAAGAACTTCACAGCAACTTGGATGAATTTAAGGTCTATAATACTGAGTGATCTGTCACAGAAACAACTGTGTACCACATGTTCTCACTCATAAATGGACCTTGAACAATTATCATAATACTATAAGAAAGGGATTGGCAGTAGTTGGAAATTGCCAGTGGGAAGGCAGGAATGGCAGTAATGAGAAACTGCCAGGGGAGGGATGGAGAACACCACATCAACAAGGGTACGTGCATAATGAATATTTGTATACCTAACACTGAATTTTAGCCCACATCTTCAAAATTAAAAAAAAAAAGAAAGTATCATCAGAAAAAAAGAAAGAAAAAAAAAGAACACTGAGAATTCTGTTCTGCTCCTAGCCTGACTTGCTGTGTGACTTTAGATATGTTACATCCCCTCTATGGACCTTCTTCCCACTGCTTACCCCCAACAGTGGAAATTAAGGTGCTTCACCCCATAGTACTAATGATTGATAACATGGTCAGGAATTCTGGAAAGTCTAGTACAGATGCTCAGAGAAGAGCTCCAATCTTTGCATCCATACCTTACTTCTCAGTTCCTTGCTGGAAGAAAGGCCTCTGACCTTAATTCCTTGTTGTCATAACAACATCTACAGTGAACCCATCCTGGGACTGGACAACTGACATAAATGGCTACCTTGATGAGACCAGTGCTGGGCCAGATAGGGGCAATATCAGGATTTCTATCTTTCCTTCTTGGCTCCAAACTTTGTGACCAAAGATTCTCACTATACACACTGTTCTATGGCATTAAACTCTGCAAAACTTTGCCTGCTGTACTCCAGACAGCAGTCAACGGCACTGAAAACAGGTTAAGCGAGATGGAGAGGGAGAGGTACAGATCTAGAAACAATTCAAGTCCAAGTGGGGTTAAGGCAAATGTGTTCTTAGCTTGTCCTCTGTTAATAAAGTAATATATTTCCCAAACATTCTTAACAGTAATAGAGATAAGTCAATTATGACCTCAGTCAGCTCTTCTAGGAAGATGGGCATTGGGTCAGGTAAGGATAATGGCAGGGACTTATTGCTTGAACTCTAAAGCAGGGCTCTCCAAGCAGCTTGCAGCTGATTTCTGATTCCTCCTAGGTCTCAAACATCTTCAAGTCAGCGTCTCAGAGATCCAAACCCCAAAGAAATATTTTGTGTTCCACCTGGATCTGACAATCAACTAGCATGCACTGACATAACTGCATTGACTGTTAAAATAAACTACTTTCATGCCATTTGATAATTAGGTGTTTCCTGTAACCCCTGAGACCTTCATTATCAGCTTGACTGTCATGACCCATCCTCTAGAACTCTCCAGACCAATACATGGTCTTGAAACAACAGTATTAATGCCTGGTACACAAGGGAACCTCTAAGACTTCAGATCTACAGCAGCATCTGTTGTGATTGTTTAAAATGTCTGATGATTATCACTTCTGGACTCGTTATCTGGCAGTGTATCATTTAAGGTGAACTTTTGAATGCCCTTTGTACCTCTCCCTTTCTGGTTTCAGAGTTTTTTGGCTATCCCTGGACATAGTTCAAACCTGTATTGTTTGCCACCTCTCCATTGTCACCTTTGACTTCAAGGCTTCCATAGTTCCATGTCTCTTCCAGGGTAGCATCCATTGGGAGAAGGGAAGTTAGAAGATGCTGGCTGGGAAAATGAGAAGATGACCCTGAGAGGAGTCTAAGTTCTCAGTTGTTTGATCTGTGCACTAATTACTCTATCAAGTTTTTCAGTACTTGACTCCTTTGAAGGAGAAATTATTCTTTGATCTGCACCAGCATATAGCTTAAGTTCTTTCAGCTCCAATCAGAAGCTCTGAAAACCACAAATACATGATTTCTTTTGTTTTTCATAATCAATATTTTTATTATGGTTCTGTGGGGTACAGTTAAGGGTTAGGTGTACAATTACATTTCATTCAGGCACCCTGTTGATAAGAGGTGTTTCCCCATCCCCAGACAGATATTTGCTACTGTTAATCCAATCTTCCTACCCCCCCCCCATAGTTTCCCAGTACCATCAGTCATTTTCTTACAGTATTACATTGGATGTTCAAGGTCCATTATATGAGTGAGAACATGTGATACTCGGATCTTTGTTTCTGTGAGAGGTCACTCAGTATTATAGACTCTAGTTCCATCCAGGTTGCTGCCAAGTGCATGATTTTGTTCTTTTTTATGGCTGCGTAGTATTCCATCATGTATATGTACCACATTTTTTAATCCAGTCCTCTTTTGATGGCCAGGATGGTTGTTTCCAGGTTCTTGCTATTGTGAACAACGCTGTTATAAAAATACGTGTGCAAGTATCTTTTTTATAGAGTGATTTGAGTTCTTCAAGGTATATTCCCAATAGGGGGATAGCAGGGTCATATGGGAGGTTGATATTTAGAGCTTTTAGGAATCGCCACACTATTTTCCACAGAGGTTGCACTAGTTTACACTCCCACCAACAGTGAAAAAGTGCTCCCTTTTCACACACCCTCTCCAGCAGCTGTTATTTTTTGAGTTGTTGATAATTGCCATTCTGACTGGAGTTAGGTG
>NW_007258861.1:684405-686276 GCF_000164805.1 Carlito syrichta | reverse complement strand
TGCATTGAATTTGTAGATTGCCTTCAGTAAGATGGACATCTTCACAATGTTGATTCTTCCAATCCATGAGCATGGGATATTTTTTCACTTGTTTGCGTCATCTTTGATTTCTTTGAGCAGTGTTTTGTAATTTTCATTGTAAAGTTCTTTAACGTCTCTGGTTAGGAAGATGCCAAGGTATTTCATTTTTTTTGTGGCTATTGTGAATTGAATTATGTTTTTTATTTGGGTTTCTGTTTGTTTATTATTGGTGTAGAGAAATGCGATTGTCTTTTGTACATTTAATTTGTATCCTGATATTTTGCCAAAGGCCTTTATCAGTGTAAGGAGGTTTTTGACAGATTCTCTTGGGTTTTCAAGGTACACAATCATATCATCTACAAAGAGAGATAATTTCACTTCCTCTTTTCCTATTTGGATACCCCTGATTGCCTCCTCTTCTTTGATTGCTTGAGCCAGGACTTCCAATACTATGTTGAACAGGAGGGGTGAGAGTGGGCATCCTTGTCTTGTTCCAGTTTTCAGGGGAAATGGTTCCAATTTTTGTCCATTTAGGAGTATGCTGGCTGTGGGTTTCTCGTAGATGGCTTTTACTATTTTGAGGTATGTTCCCCATATGCCTAGATGTTCAAGGGTTTTTATCAAGAAGGGGTGGTGAATTTTATCAAAAGCTTTTTCTGCATCTAATGATATAATCATGTGGTTTTTGTTTTGACATCTGTTGATATGTTTAATAACATATGTATTTAATTACATTTATGGTGTTACAAATGTTGAACCAGCCTTGCATCCCAGGAATGAAGCCCACTTGGTCATGAAGAATGATTTTTGAGATGTATTGCTGAATTCGGTTTGCTAGGATCTTGTTGAGAATTTTAGCATCTATGTTCATCAAAGATATTGGCCTGTAGTTCTCTTTCTTTGTTGGATCTTTACCTGGCTTGGGTATCAATGTGATGTTGGCTTCATAAAATGATTTGGGGAGAGTTCCATCTTTTTCAATCACCTGGAATACCTTCAGTAGGATTGGTATCAGCTCCTCCTTAAATGTCTTGTAGAATTCTGCTGGAAAGACATCTGGACCAGGGCTTTTTTTTGTAGGAAGTTTTCTTATTACGTAGTCGATTTCTTTGATTGTTATTGGTCTATTAAGGGTCTCAATTTCTTCTTGTTCCAACCTAGGTAGGTTGTGTGATGTCAGAAAGTCCTCCATTTCCTTAAGGTTTTCAAATTTGTTTCCATACAAGTGTACGTAGTAGTCTCTAATGATCTTTTGTATTTCTCAGGGTCGGATGTGACTTCATCTTTTGTGTTTCTGATTGTGCTTATTTGATTTTTTTATTGTTTTTTCTTGGTCAGTCTAGCTAGTGGACCATCGATCTTGTTTATCCTTTTGAAGAACCAGCTTTTTGTTTCATTGATTTTTTTGTAATATCTTTTTGTCTTCTATGTCCTGGATTTGGGCTTTTATTTTCGTGATCTGGATTCTTCTGCCAAAATTAGGGTTTTTGTGGTCTTGCTTTTCCAGCTTCTTTAGGTGGCTTGTTAGGTTGTTAATTTGTGTTCCTTCCATTTTCTTCATGTGTGTTTGTAGCGATATAAATTCCCCTCTTACTACAGCTTTCAAGACGTCCCAGAGATTTTGGTAGGATGTTTTTTCATTTTCATTTGTTTCCAGGTATCTTTTGATCTCTGTTTTGATTTCATCCTTGACCCAGGAGCTGTTTAGCATCATGCTGTTTAGTATTCATGTCTTTGTGGGTTTTGGGGGGACTTTTTTGGTGTCAATGTTTATTTTTATTCCACTGTGGTCCAAGAGGGTGCATGGTAGAATTTTGGTCCTTTTAAATTTGCTTATGCTTGATTTATGG
>NW_007258861.1:681815-683708 GCF_000164805.1 Carlito syrichta | reverse complement strand
TTATTTGTTGTCTTTCTTTGGGTTCTGGGGTTGGCTCATGTGTGTTTTTAATCTTTTGCCTGTACTCTTGTGAAGAATGTTGTTGTTCTTTTTTCTTTTTCTTCTGTGTTCAGTACTTTCTTAAGTGTTTCTTGTAGAGGTAGTCTGGTGGCAGCGTGGGTTCTTAGGGATTGGATATCTGGAAAAGATTTCAATTCTCCCTCACTAATGAAGCTTAGTTTGGCTGGGTAGGTTATTCTTGGTTGAAATTGTTTCTCTTTTAGAGCTTTGAAGATAGGGCTCCAGGTTCTCCTAGCCTGAAGTGTTTCTGTGGATAAATCTGCTGCTATTCTAGTTGGTCTTCCCTGGTAGATAGATTGACCTTTTTCTCTTGCTGCCTTTAGGTTTTTTCCTTTCATAGCTACTTTGTTTAGGCGAATTATTATGTGTCTGGGAGTTGGTCTTCTCATTTGTTGTCTTGCAGGGGTTCTCTGTATCTCTTGTGTTTAAATTTGTTCATCCTTGATGAGATGAGGGAAGTTTTCTTGAATGATTTCATGAAATGTTTGTTCCGGTGTGGCTTCTGTTTCTCTCTCTGCCTCAGGAAGCCCAATTACTCTTAGGTTTGGTCTCTTGAAGTGATCATTCATTTCTTGCAAGTTTGTTCTGTCTTTTTGAACTTCTTTTCTATGCTTTTGACAGTTTGGGTTAGTTCTGTGTTTTGGTCTTCGAGCTCTGAGATTCTTTCTTCTGCTTGACTGATTCTGGTTTCCATGCTTATTAGTCTGTTATTCATTTCCATCACAGTATTGTTTACTGCTGTTATTTCTGACATCATCTCCTTCCTATTTTCCTCTTGTCTCTCCTCAATTTTTAAAATTCTGTCCATTAATGTCTTGATGTCTGAGTTTGTTGCATGTGACCAGTCATTCTGGGGGCTCTTCATTGTTTGTGTTCCAGAATCTGTTTTCTCATGTCTGATCTCCCAGGGGTCTGTGTGAGACCTATATTCTTCTTTTGGTTTTTCTTCATTTTAGCGATTTTTTCCCCCTCCCTACTTTTTCCTTCCTTCCATGTCACCGTCTTCTTTAATTCTGTTATTCATGGGTAAAGTGATTGGTTTTACTTCTGTTTGTTCAATCTCCTATTCCTTATGTATGCCCTCTTACTTTGTTCAATTCTGGAGTTGCACTGTAGGTTGGGGGTGGTTTTTTTTGTAGTCTTGAGATTTACTTAAGGGGGGAACTGTGATTCAAAATGTATCTGCAGGTCCTGGTATTCGCTGACAGGTGTGTGGATAATCTGGAACCCACTTCCCACTGCCTTGGAATCTGTCTGTGCAGTCGGGCTGTAGGTTTACTTCCTGAAATAAAATGTGGTTAGCAGAGGGAAAAGAATGGAGTAGACAGTGGGTTGAAGAGGGGGGTGGAGAGATAGAGGAGTAAGGGGGGAAACAAACATGTGCCAACAAATGGAGAGAGAGTCCTATACTGAAAAAGATAAAAACAATAGACCACAGCTATTGCCGTACCAACTCCCATACAAAAAAAAATAAAACATAGTGATGCTAACATACAAGCTAACCAATCACCTTATTGTTATGCTGCTCCTCTATACAAAGATGTGATTTACAGAGAGAAGAAAAGGAAAAGAAAAAATAGGAACAATACAGTTGGAATAGAAAATACGTCATTAAACTAACAGAATCAATGAAGCACACTCTGAGACTTTTCGTTTAAGTCCAATGCCCTTTCAGTTCTGACTTCTAGCTTTCTTTTCAAGCAGGTAAATTAATTTGCAGTTAGGGTCAGTTGCTCCTGGTCTGCTGTGAAGGACAGTTCAGATCACTCTCCATTCACTACTCTGGCCTATGTCTTTTTCAAGCTTGTTTCTCCTGTTTTGGTGTTGTTACCT
>NW_007258861.1:659692-681360 GCF_000164805.1 Carlito syrichta | reverse complement strand
GGGCGGTGGCTCTGCACTGCAATGGTTGTCCAGTCCGCTGCGATGCCCCAGCACTGGCAACGGCTAAGCTCCGTATGAAGAGCAGTCTGCAATTTTGGGGTCTGCAGGCCCCGGGGCGAGAGCCAGAGACCCACTGCAGTTCTCCTTTGCAGAGGGTTTCACAGACCAGGTCGCCCCATCACCATCTTGCCAGAAGTCTTGGTTCTTTATATTCTTAAAGCAGATTTGCTACAATAGGGAGATAGTAAGCATGTAACGAAATGAACCATTGATTATATTACTAAAAGTATGAAATGAAACAAAATTTCCACTCTGCCCTGTAGTGTCAATGGACTTTTTCTTTGATGAAATGACTGCAAAACTGCCCAGGTTGTTTCTATTACTGTAAGAGAGAGAGAGAGAGAGAGAGAGAGAGAGAGCGAGCTAACTGGTTACATCATATTAAATTGATACTCAAACTCTCTTTTGTGTGCTACATGAACTGAATTGAGTCCTGGATCATTCTGAAGCTAATAATATGGAATACAGCACTCTTCTTCCAACAGTACATACTTGCTGGATTCCCTGTTAATTCACTACATTTTCTTTTCTTTTTTTCCTACGTTCATCTTTTTTGTTTCTTTTATTTTTAGTTGACATGTAAGAATTATACATATTTATGGGGTACAGAGTGATATTTACATATATGTATGCAATATGTAATGATCAAATCAAGGTAATTAGGATAAGCATCACCTCAAACAGTTATCATTTCTTTGTGTTGGGAACATTCAGAATCCTTTCTTCTAGTTTTTGAATATATACAATATATTATGGTTAATTATACTCACCCTACAGCACTATAGAACATGAGAAATTATTCCTTCTATATAACTGTAATTTTGTATTTGTTCACCACCCTCTCCCTATCCTCCCCTCCCTCTGAATGTTCAAGATAGTAATAATGGTTCTAATGATGAATAACATGTTTGTGGAGCATACAGCAAACCAGGGGTCAAGAGACTAATACTCTGATCTTGGCTTTGTCACCAACTAGATGGATAAGGTAAGGCAAGTTGCTTCCCTTCTCTGGGCCCTGATTATTTTTAGAAAATTAGATATTTGGACTCTTTATTTTCCATTTATTTCTAGATATATGCGATCTTTTTTTTTTTTGAGTTGAGTCTCACTGTCGCCCAGACTGGAGTGCAGTGGCCGCTCCCGGCCACCGCAGCCCCGACCTGCTGGGCTCCGGCGATCCTTCCGCCTCAGCCTTCCAAGTAGCTGGAACTACAGGTGCACACTACCACGCCCGGCTATTTTTTTTTTTTTATTTATTGTAGAGATGAGGTCTCGCTGCCCAGGTGGGTCTCGAACCCGCAGGCTCAGGCAATCCACTCACCTCAGCCTCCCAAAGGCACGGGATTATAGGCTGAACCACCAAGCCCGGCTGATCTATTGTTTAAGACTAACTTTACCGGGAAATACCTTTTATTAGAAGGTACTACTTTTCAAACTGTTTAGGAAAAGTATTTTTAATTAATTTACAGAGTTATAGCAGCCAAGTTCTCTATTATTTGTCATCTTGAGAAACAAACCATTACTGAAGTATGATAATATCTATATCTTCCTTTAGATTGCAATTTTGTGGTAGTACATTAATAAACTGTCAGAATGTTTTGACAACAGAGGAGTTCATCGTTTGTATGAGTTTAACTTATTTCCTGGGATACATTAATGTCCTTCAATAAAGTCCATCCAGTTTTGTTCCCACACTTCTGGAGAGAAGATTAGGATGTGTTCTAGACATTTAATGCTTGTGTTTAGTGAATCAGAATCAAAAGAACGTAGAGAAAGGCACAAAAGCATTTTTTAAAAAATTTTATTTTATAGATGTGGAGTACAATTCAGGATTAGGTATACAAAGGGTCATTGTACAGGTAAAATTTGGGCCTCACTTTAGTCTCCACATCACCTCGTTTGAGATCAGGTACGCTTATTGATGAAGTATGCCCCACCCTGCTCCCTCCCCTGGCCATTTCCCACTAATATCAATCCATTTCTTATAGTATTATGATAATTGCTCAGGGTTCACTTATGAGTGAGAACATGTGGTACTCAGTTCTTTGTTCCTGTGATAGATCACTGAATCCTTAAACTAAAGGAAGGGAGATATAGTGGAGGCACCCTTTACTCGACACAAAAAAGCAAAAGATTCATTTTTTCTCACTTTTGTTTTTAGCTCTCTTTAATTAGAGAGCCTCCAAAAGATATTGTATATTCAAGCTGGCATTATAAGGACATAAAGTTTAGACTTTTGAGTGATAAAGGTAAGACGAGGAAGCAGTTTAATTTATATGGATGAGTTTTATAGGTTAGTTTGTTAACTTATTCATTCATTTATTGAATGTATTGAGTACACTGATGTTCAGGCACTGTGCTTTGAACTGTATACAGTTCATATCTATCAGTGTGTATACCACTCTTTTAAAAAATTCGGAAATGTATCAAGCTGTTAGAGATAAATAGAAAACTAAACAAATATCCTTGTGATCACTACTAAGCTTTATCATGTTTCAATATTAGATTCAGATATTTTTATAATAAATAGAGTATCAGAGATACCATTCCTGTTCCTATTACCTTCACTTATTCCAATGAGGTGATCAATATTCTTCATTTGATATATTTTCACACATTTTCTATATATGCATGTGTCTATACTAATTTATAAGGTTGATTTGCATGTTTCAAAATTCATATAAATAGTATAATTCTGACTAAAATGTAACCTGACTTTTTTGCTCATACTTATGTTTTTGAGCTTAAATTTATTTTCATACAAGTAGCTCTACTTCTTACATTTAATTGCTATACCCCATTCCATTGTTTAAATATTCTGCTGTTTGCCTATTGATGTACTTTTAGAGCCTTTCTATTTTTTAGGAACTACTAACAGCTCTATAAGAAAAGAAAAAACATATTTTAGGATTTTTCTTATGTAAATGTCTGAGAATTTCTCTACCCCTGTACCTAGGACTGGTATTGTTGGGTCAAAGAGTATGTTCATCTAAAAATTGATTAGTTATTGTCAATTTGTTGTCCAAATAATGTACATGCATTTCCCCTGAACTTCAGTGTACATTTTACTATTGACATTCCCATCAGTAGAATATGAATTTTCTCACTGATCCACAACTTTACCAACAAGTGGTGGCTTATAGTTGTTTACTCTTACTTCTCTGTTCTCTGAACATTTCACATAAAAGAAGGATTCTTGTTTCTTTAGTAAAACTCACCTGTTAAAATCTTCAGGGACCGGTGTCATTTTTTGAGTGGAAATTTTTATTACAATTTAATTTATTTAATGGTTGTTGATTTATTCAATCTTTCTAATTTTCATCAATTTGGTAATTTATATTTTCTAGACAATTATGCATTTACTACTATAAATATGCCCCACACATCACTTTAGCTGCATCCCACAAGTTTTGACAAATAGTATATTCATTGGAAAGTTTTAAATATTTTCTATTCCTCATCTTTGGTTCTTTTTAATGAGTAGAGCAATTTTAGTCTCATTTTTTCTTCATGGCCTTGGGTCTTGGAAACCAGTGTTTGCTTTCAGGCTCGGAGCCTAGAAATTCCATCTATGCCTTTAGCTGTGCCTACTTCATAGCATTTCAGTTCTGTTTCTGGTGCATGGATATGTTTATCTTCCATTTGATCCTAGCTGTGTCTTTCTGATTTCCTCACATTTTTCTATCAACACTATATTTTTATGAATCTACCACACCATCAGCACTGGAAGACCCTTTTACTCACTTTGGCTTTACAGATGACTTTCATATCTCAGATTTTATTAGGATGAGCAATTAGAAAACAAGGAGTCAGTGTCTTTACTTAAGATTGTACAGTGTGCTGATTAAATGGGAAGGGAGTCCTGAGTCATTTATATAGATAATTAGTATAAGCATTGACAAATAGAAGAACTAATGTGGAGAATGAAAAAGAAACCATTCTTTCATTTGTCAATATGGTTAGAAATTCCATGTCCCTAATTTCCAACAGAAATTAATTTTAATCAATTCAGATTGAGGTAAAACTTCATCTCTGTACAAGAGGTGATTCTGCACAGTCCCTTAGTGACACATTATAGCAATCACCTGTGGAAGGACCATTCCAATCTATAGGTAAGGGAAAACTTGTGAAACTGCAACTCAAAAGAAGATACACCTAAAGTGTGATGAAAACATTGGTTTTCATTTTCCTCTTGTGATTTCCTTTTTTCCCTTTGAAAAAGTAAGGGATTTGTTTAGAGTGCTTTTCCCTTTAGAATGACCTGTTGACTATTTGTAGGACAAATTTGTCAAAGTGTTTTGGAAATGTACAGAGCAAGTTTTCTGGGAGGAAATTAAATCATTAGTAGAAGACAGAAATTCTGTGCTCAAAATTTTTTCCTCTTTATGTTTATGGCCTAATTCCCATATTTTTCTTTTTTCTAATTTCTCTTTTTCTTCCCTTTTTAATTTACTGTCCCTGCTGCTTAGTGACTGTGGTTGAGTTAAGGGGAATAGAAACACACAAAAAAATTTTGCAAGAGCTTTTCGTGTTTTTTAAAAAAACAGCGTTTTTAAAGGTGAGAAGATTGGAACTTTTGGTCTTGATGAGAAATTAAATGTCATGCTTCTAAAAACAATAAAAAGATAAAATTTAGAATGTTTGACATTATAGAGGAAAAGCCCATATTTAACTAGTTTTGAAACAGTATTTCATAAAAATAAAATCTTTTTATTTATTCTATGCTTTCTTTTTTCTTCTCAAAATGATGCGCGGACTGTGATGATTAATTAAGGAACTTGAAATAAAGTTTTTAAACTCTGTTGTAAGATAAATGACAAGTCCAGGAATAAGTACACTCAAAAAAGTTGATTCTAGAACATAAGCAGAGGGAAAATCCTCAAGGATCAAAATAAAGTAAATATTTTAGGAGAGAACAATTCCTCCCTCCAATTTTTTGGAAATATATTTCTGTCATCATTTCACACAATTTAGGGAATAAACTACCACTAAGTCAAAGAAACATCAGGGATTCTTACTACTATTTCCCTCAGAATGCAAAGTCATTAATTAAATCATAGCTGTAACTTGGATTTAAGCATTTTTTTATTATTTTACAACATTGAATATTATAACACATCTTTTAAATGGCTGATTGTTAGACCTTTCAGTGACTGAAACACAGTTTAATAATTCTCTTATAGGATATAAAAGTTGTTTGCAGTGATTTTTGCCATTATAAATAATGTTGTGATATGATTTGCACATAAATATTTTGCATGTTTTTGCATATTTAAGATAATATGCTAAAATTTAGAAAGCACATAAACATTTAAATTTTTTTCTTACTGTTGTACTTACTTTGCAGACCATTGCACTATTTATACACCTTGTAGCAATTTATGCTAGCACTTACTCAGACCTTGTCAACATTGATTGTGATAAATTTAAAAATTCATGACCAATTTGATTAAAATGTAATGCTTACTTCTTGTTTTAATTTGTCATTAGTGTTTAGAAAGTCCAAATCCTTTCTTCTATTTATTTCTTCTGTTTATCTTTACATACCTTTTGTGAATTGCTTTTATTTTTGTTGTTGTTTGATTTCAATAGCTTTAGAGGATACAAATGGTTTTTGGCCACATGGATACATTGCATAGTGGCAAAAAAGTCTGGGCTTTAAGTATACCCACCACCCCTACCTGTATCCGATAGGTTCTAAAGCTGTTCACGAACTAGACAAAACTATTCCAGATCCTTATTCCCTTCCCAGTAATAAGACTATTTGTTGACATCTTTTGTCATGAACTTTTCAGTGTCCTCCTACTTTAATTCTGGACTTGGCCATGTTCTTGCTTTGGCCAGCATGATTTTAAGAAATGTGATGCCGAGACTTGGAAAGTGCTTCCAGAGTTAGGTTCACTCTCTTTCAGTTCTGCAATTGCCATGAGAAAAACATGACTAGGCTATCTTGCTAGACACAAGAGGAGAGCGAAAGGCATATAGAGAAGACCTGTTTCAGCTAAGCCATCCCACCTAGGCTTAGCCTACATTAGGTGACTCTGAGTCAACCTACAGATATTTAAGAAACCACTGTCAATATTCATAAGATAGAGTAACCTAGATTATCCCAGATTAAGAGAACCTTAACTGACTTGCAGACATGTGAGCTAAATAAATGTCACAGAGAGTTTTTTTGAAAGGAGGATTTATTGAGAGGATAGAAAAGCTCCCACAATGGGACGGGACCCAAAGGGGTTGCCCCTCTTAATAATGTAATTATTTGTATACATGTCTTACCTTTCACTTTGGCCCAGTCTAATTCTAAAGGATCTTTGAAAGCAGACACTAATGTATCCATCTTTAATAGTATCCATCACAATATGTAGCTCAGAATTTCTTTGCTCATAGTGATACTCAATACTGTTGAATTAAATTGAATAATTTCAAAACAAGCTCTGGTAGCATATACTGAATCCCTACATCCCCATTTACTTCATTGCCTTTCATGAAATTTAGAATGTTTGGTGCCATACAGATGCAGCATTTTTAAAGATGGGTCTTATCCTATAGTCTCTTATCCATTGTAGCAATGGTTATTAGAATTTATATCAAATGACATATACTACCTTGAGTTGTGATAGTATTCATAATATAGGAGCTATGTAAATAGTTTTCGTAAGTCTTTATTTTTCAGTTTTACTTCAACTCACTCTCTTTCCAGATTACTCTGGAATCTCCCTTACCTTACTTATTTTTATTGTAAGAAATGAAGTAATATTTGGGTATATATGAAGGTGTTTGAAGCAGATGGACAACACTAATTCACCCAAGTGAGTAAGAATGTTTGCAAATCTTTCATGGGGGTTTTGTGACCTTATATGTAATGCTTTTGAATAATTGTAAAGTAGATTCATTATGCATAACTTATGAATTGGAAGTCAAAATTGCCTGGCTTTGATTTTGTTTGAGAAAAAAATAAGGGGAAGGGAGGATATCAGAGCCTAGTGAATATAACACCAATGTAATACTGATTAATTTTCTTGAGTGGGAATGTATTTTTTATTTTACAATCAGGATATGCTAGAACCATCTTCCCCTTAATATTTATCCTACTAGAGATCTTATTAATGGTACTTTATCTTTTGGTTGAACCTTTTCCTCTTTCCATCTGTTTGTGGGGCATTTTAATAGCCTCTGCAGAACTCTACTACAACTAAATATTTTCTGAGGTAGCCTATGATAGATAGCTCTGCTATTGTGTTTAATCATTTCCATTAAATATTATACTAAAACTGAATTATGATGAAATTAAATAAAAGATTAATATATTACATTGGTTTTCATTTAGAAAACCTCATTAATTTATGTTTGCATTTAATAAAACTAACCTCTTAAATCATTTGTCCAAAGTTTAAAGAACATATGCTTTCAGAAAGAAAAGGAATTAGAAAAGGGTAACTAAATTGTTAGTGTGATGACAGCACTTTTGAGACATTCTAGTCTTGTGTTATAGAATGTGTGAATAGCACATAATTTTCCTCATTTGCATTCAGTCAAGCTTTTCTCAGGACCTTGTGCAGGTCATATGACATTGTCCCAGTCACATAATATCTATGAACATCTGCTTTTGAAGCTTTTATTTTCCAAACTAATTATCTTACTCTATACATGGTAAAAGGAAGTAGCTATATTACTTTATTGATGTCTCTTCTAGGATATTTCAAGTATAATTATTATAAAAGTATATGTTAAGATGGAGTCAATATGCCACTCTCCTCCTACCTCTTGAGGCATACAAATATAGCTACCTCTTTGTGATGAATATGAATGGCCTCTTCATATTAGTGACATCTGACTGGTGGTGAAACAATGGTGCCTGTAGCACTGTGTCTATCATATCAAGCATTCCACAAAGGCTTGTTATATTGAATTTTCACTTCTAGAAAAATAATTATCTGATCAGATGATTAGGTACCTGGTTACATATATGAGCATTGTCAATAACATTTGCATAAATTGATACTAAATATATCTGAAATAAAAAGGCATATATCTATTATTTGGTATTCTTGTAAAGTGGTCTACTGAGGGAAACATGGTAGAGAAGATCTTTGCATGTTGCCACTTTGAGCCAAAAAGATAGTCTGTGAAGACAGTTGTGAGCAGGTAAATTGAAGGAAAATTTTGTTGTTAAGGGACTTGTAAATTTTGACTATGGCATTAATTTTAAAAAACAGAATACATGAATCTCATTTGTCTTTCTCCAAAATGATTGCCATGTTGAGAGCACAAGCAATTGCAATTTCATTTGACACTTTTGATCAGCCCACACACCTACTCATACCTTCCAACTATTAACATTTTTCTTATCTTTCCATTCTTATTGAAGAATAATACACTCTACCTACTTCTAACATTTACCTTGAAAAGGAGAAAGAATCTGACATGTAGGCCTGATTCTGATGTTCTAATGGAAAAGAATGGGTCAGGGTCAAGAGCATGCCATTAAGAAAACCTCTCCAAAAACTCAGAACCAGAGAGTGAGAAAGTAGAGTTCTAATCCAAAAGGAAAAGGACAAGTCAAATCAAGGGATAAAATAATCAATGTTCACTATGTATCTCCGAATAGAGAGAAGCTTTATTGATGGGTACTTTCTACATTCCCATACCCTTAGGTTTCTGCCTACTTTTATGAGTACTGAGAACAGTGACCCCACTCCTAAGTCAGTGGTTCAATACAAATCAGAAGTGCTGTTCTGTATAAGAAACTAAAATGGGATGTAGGGGCTCTGGCATCAGATGACAATCTTGGAGACCTGGAGGCAGGTATAGAGACCAACAGAGTGTAAGAATGATATAGTCTATCTATTCTAATTTTTGTTTCTTGAGTTTCCTTCTACCTCTCCTTTTTTAAGTTTAACAAATTCTATAGAAAGAGTGTGTCATATAGAAAGTTTTCAATGGTGGAGAAACTTTAGCTTGTTTTTCTATATTTGGACAGATAGTCTTCATATGGGATACTCCATAATGACATGGCTAGAATCCAACCTTGTGAAAAATTACTTTCAGCTGGTCATGAAGACAATGCTGCTGAATGGTCCTCATCAGAGTGAATGCATTAGTCATCACATCTACAAGAACAATGTTATACAAGTTTCCTGGAAAACTGCTCTAAAAAGAAAGAACAGCATATTTTGAGAAGGATAATTGTTGAATTCAGTATAATCTTCAGAAAATTATATAAAGTGTACCAAGGAAATGAAAGAACAAAAGGAAAGATTGATTATGAGAAGACCTCTTCTTATCTTATTTAGTTCATTAACGTGTAAAATTTCTAAGATTTACCTTTTCACTTTCAGCAAATGAATATTTTTTCCATGCACGTGGACTGATCCAGTGTAGAGGCATATCTATGTGATATTAAGTTATGTGCGTAAAAAGTTAAAATTCTGGCCCATTGTCCATAGTGTTTGGCCCATGTAACACCAAATTCACCTGTTTGATGGTACCAGGGTAATGCTCTGTTACTTTCCACACTCTGCTTCTCCTGACCTCTGAGGCTGCTTGAGCATTGGAGTACCAATTGCCCCTATTGATATCATTTCAAATTCTCATTTTAGCAAAAGAGCAAGTGAAGAGTTGTGCTTGTCACAACTCTTAAGTTCCCTCTGTTTAGTGTGTGATTCTTCAAAACACTCTACAAGTCACTTGGGTCAAAGAGGAAAGCAAACTACCTTCATTATGTTATCTCTAGATTCACCTGGGCTAGAATTGGGCTAATTTAAATGAATGAGAACATTTGAGAAAAGTTGATAGATTCAAGAGGTAGAAGAAAGTCCAGCTGCATAGGTCATAAGGTCAGAGAGAGTCAGACTTTCCAAGACTCAGCTTGTTACTAGCTGTATGACCTTGGTTGATAACTTATCCTCTTTGAATCTCATTTGTGCAAAATGAGGATAATATTATGTAGTTCTTGGATTGCTGTAATAAATAAATGAGAAACATGGCATATAATGAGCATTAAAAGGGGTCCCTAGCTTATCCTATAACACAGTATCTGTAAGGCATGAAAGATGCCAGTGTAGATAAGCAGTTATCTTCATGGTTATTGTGTGCCTCAAAAGGCTGAATTGAATACATGGTGGGGAGAAAAGAGGACTTGAAGGTGCAAGAAACTGCACAAATAAGATATAATGGTATAACGCAAAGGGGTCACTCGGATCAGATTAAAAAATAATGAAAAATAATCTCTGCTTCATGCAGGCAAATCACAAGAAAAAGAAAGATGCTTTTTTTAAAAAAAATCATTTTTTAGACATTATTTTTTTTGTTTACCATCCCAATTGCCAGAAGTCTGATTAAGTTGGAAGTACAATCAGTTTTCGCAGGAAATGATATGGGTGTTAATTAGACTAGTGTGAAGCTAACAGGTCTCATGTATCAGTGGGGTCAATGGAAATTTTAGTCACTGCAACTTTGAGAGCATTCTTCAAACCACAAAGATAGCAATTTTTTCACATATCCTAAATAAGGAAACCTATTAGCTACAGAGTCAGCTATTACCAGGATTACTGTTACCAACACTTTCAGAAGTGAGGGAGAAGTTGGGGAGTAGAATCACTTAAAGACTGCCTCTGCTAACTCCAAAGGATGAGGCAAAGGACTATATGACATATTTCATTGTTTGAATACACCTATGCAATGTTAGTCCGGTCTTTTATTACAGGTTAAGCATCCCTAATTTGAAAATTCAAAATCCAAAATATTTCAAAATCTCAAACTTTTTGACTGCCGACATGATGCCACAAGTGGAAAATTCCATACCTGACCTCATGTGATAGGTGCACAAAATTATTAAAACTGTTGTATAAAATTACCTTCAGTCTATGTGTATAGGTTGTATATGAAACATGAAAGAATTTTGTGTTTAGACCTGTGTCCCATCCCCAAGGTATCTCATCATGTATATGCAAATATTCCAAAATATGAAAAAAAATCTGAAAACCAAAACACTTCTTGTCCCAAGCATTTCAGATAAGAGATACTCAACCTACACATCCTAAGATACATTTTTAATATTTTAAAGACCCTCTAGAATTGTTGCTGTCCATGAGTGTAGATAGAGAGAACTTAAAGTGGTGCTCCTCACAATAAAATATTACACCCCCAAAGAGTTCCCTACTAGTGCTTGCAATAATCATTAATCACTCTTTTGATATAGGATTTTGATGGTGCCCTTTAAGATGCTAATTGTTTTGGAAAGATAATGTATTAAGTGATAAAGTGTGGTTAATTCTTAAGTGAGAATCAATTGATCAGATCTTAAGTGAGAATCAATTGATCAGATGTTTTGCAACAAAAATTATCTATTGGAAATAGGTTTTCTGAGAAAGAATACAGGAAATTATCTGGTGAGAGTGAAGTTGATTAGTTATAAATGGGTGGGGACATGCAGTATAAGATACTGTTGGGATACCCGAATGATAGCACAGACGTATCTGCAAATAGGGGGAAAAAAACCCCCCAAAACAAAAAAGAAATAAGCAAAAATGCTCAAAGAGGAGGAATAAAGATTCTGGGGGAAGTTTTAGCAAGTGATTAATATACACCAAGTATTAGGTCAGACACATTCACATTTATTTATTAGTTATTTTTAATGCTTTTATTACTTCACAATTTTTCCTAGCTATGTATATTAATAATCAACCCTCTAGCTATTAATTTAAGAATTTGTTTGCTTATATTTGTAAGCTTTGATTCAAGTTCTACTCATAGTTCTTGTCTTTGACTTTTCAAGTGTAAGAACAAATAAAATACAAGATCAAATTTCCTAACAAGAACCAGTACCTTTCCTCTAGGAAATGGGTTAGAAACTATTTGACCAGTTGTATTCTGATGAAAAAGAAACATTATACTGAAATTTTTTTCTGGCTATTTTAAAAGGGTCTTTTTCAAACCCTTCAAATCCTCCTGCCTTATCTGCAAAGGGATGAAGATAATTATGGGTGTTACATTCCAGTCAGGCATACATTTTAGTGAAAATTTAGGTTCAGTAATGAGTGCTTACAACAGAAATACTAATCCTACTCTTTCATCCTGTGCTTGTGTATTTAGTGTTAAAAAAACAAGAAAGGAACAACATTTCGTTTTGTAAAATGAACAAATGGCAGATCTTATTGTGGGTAAAGATTTCTTTTAATCTTAGTGTTTTAATGATCAACACTGCACTCAGAACAAGTGATTTTCATTTTATTTTCTTTTTTCTCTAGAGTATACCACCCAAGTAAGTAAAAATAAATAAGTTGAATGATTTAATTTCATATGTAAGAGAGTGGTACTTTAGCCAAAGAATATCAGCCTTCTGGGAGGTGTTTCTCACCTATACCTCTTCTATGATTTGTAATACTAGCATACTATAAGCTCTCATATCCACATGTCTCTAGATTAATTAGGATCTGCATATATGAGTTTATAGAAAATCTACAGAGAAAATACAGTTAAGTGTGCTCTTACAGAAGACATGTTAGCTATGTATACACATAACTATTACATCAGTTTGACACATGAACAGATAATAATTCTGTGCTATCTGCAGCAAAAGAACACTCTGCTGTTCTTCAATGAATAGAGGGCAGGTACCAAGAATTGTATATGCTACCAAATTCATTTCAACTAATACAAATATGTTTGACATGTGTAGCACCATTTGGAAATGATTTTAATAATTTGTTTTCAAATCAATCAGCTTAATGGACTTGGTCAATCATGGGTAGTTTGGAATTCATAATTTTGATTGGAACTTCTATTTGAAATCGTACTTTTGTGTGATTAAAATCTCCATTAGCTAAACAAACAGAACGTTGCAAACAGGCAAATTGTGAGGTAAAAAGAAACAGGAAGGAAAGAAATGAAAGCAAAAGCAGAATTTTCCAGTGTGGTGTAATAGCTGTCACCTTTGAAGTACGTGCTTGGAGAAAAGAGCCAAAGAGCCCTGAAGGGATAAAAATGTGTAATTCTGATAATAATGCTTTTTTGGGTATTTTATGTATGAACAATCACTTACTATCTTGTCTTAGCATGTTGGAATATGGGGAAACAATGTTTTTGTGACCAAAATATACAGGAAAGTAATAATTACCAGGAGACAACTTTGATCTTAAACCTGTAGAAACACTCAATATCACCCTCATTTTTATCATGAAAGGTTGACAGGGAGACAAGAATCCAAGAATTTGATACAAGCTTTGATTGTGAAGCCTGAAAACTAACAAATTACCATTCGTTTTTTTCAACTGCATAGGATCTCAGTGGGAGACAGTGAGTTGTGAAGTCTCATGTTGCACAGCAGAATTTGGGGGCTCCTGACAGTGAGCCTGGCAAAACAAAAGCACCTACGTGAAAACTTAAGTATGACTGTAATTGAAAGCGAATGAGCATACTTCTCTTTATCCAGATTTACGTATAGCTTAACTAAATCAGTTTATATTAAAAGATGTTTTTCTTAAAGGAATATTTGAGAGAGGAAAAATAACAACACGAGATGGATGAATTTTACTGAATTTTGCTAGGAGGTGATATCTGTTCAGAGATAACAATTTGTAATTTGGAGATTAATGGAGGTTCAGTACTTTTCCTAATGGCATAATTTATATTCCCTCACTCTCAAAGACAGGATATTATTTAAAATAAAATTAAAAAATTCTTTTGAGCACATGAAAGTGCTTTATAACAATAATAAGTAAAACTGAAGAATCCATCTCCCCAACAGATATGGAACTTGTTTATTGTCTCTGTCTCATGGAAAAAAAATGTTTTTGTAAGCAGGGGAGAAATCAGAATTTATACAGCATAAAAGATGTCTTTCTCATAATCTTTCAAAATGATATTACAGCAAAGACCACTAGGACTATGCAATTATTTTGCTACCATAAAATGATTAGTATATAATCTTTTTTTTTTTTTTTTTGAGTTGGAGTCTCACTCTGTCGCCCAGACTGGAGTGCAGTGGCCACTCCCGGCCACCGCAGCCTAGACCTGCTGGGCTCCGGTGATCCTTCCGCCTCAGCCTTCCAAGTAGCTGGAATTACAGGCAGGCACTACCACGCCCGGCTGATTTTTTGATTTATTGTAGAGATGAGGTCTCGCTGCCCAGGTGGGTCTCAAACCCGCGGACTCAGGCAATCCACTCACCTCAGCCTCCCAAAGGTGCGGGATTACAGGCTGAGCCACCGAGCCTGGCTAGTATATAATCTTAACTAAATTTCAACTTGATTATTAGCTTGAGTGAGCACATAAACTCCTGGTAAACTCCTGTCTAGCCAGCTAGATTTCCAGAATCAACCCTGGTGATCCACATCATGAGAGTTAGATTCTATTCTAGCCACCTAATTATAAAATATGATGGCAGTATTATTAGATGATGTTATTCATATACAAAATTGTATATGGTAGGCATAATGATTTTATGTGCATCTGAGGATGCTTTCCTAAAATGATGGCAATATGTACCCTTTCTCTCTCTTTCTAACACACACACACACACACACACACACACACACACAGACTTCAGAAAGATCTAAAGTCTCTGAAATGTAACAAAGATCTTACCGCTATTCAATAACATGCTTTTAGTAATAATTTGGGGGAAGTATGTTTCTGGCAAGTTATAGCATGTTTATTTATTTCAAGCATATACCTCTCCACAGAATTTCAATTCTGTATGGTCTCCTATCTATTGGGTATCCCTACCTGCATATTTAAGATTATTTATTTATTTATTTTTTTGCTGGTTCTGCCTGTGATGGAGACAAAGACTTTTAAGTTCATTTTGAAACTACTCCTAATGATTCTACTTCCTCACCCCTTTTCATATTTGGCACCTCCTCTATATCCTCATTGCTACAAGTTTAGTTCAGTGTCCACTCACCTTTTCCAGCTGTTCTGCTTGTCTCCAATCTTGTTTTCCTCAAATTTATGTTGTCTACACTACTGCATGAGTTATCTTTTACGGAATGTTATTTGATCATTTCACTCCCCTAACTAAAGTACCTTCAATGGAATTTCTAGATGAAACACATGTGTTTGTCTGAGTCACTTCTTGAAACCCATAGAATATGATAGTAAAAGCAACAAAAAATGTATAAAACCATGACGACAAAGAGAAAGGGAGGTAAAACCCAGAACACTCGACATATCTAACCATTTTAAAAGATAGAAAGTAAAAGAACAAGTAGTAATTCATGTAACAGAGTAGAAAAATATAAAACTTGAATATGTGTAAAGCGAGAAGTATATTCCTGTAACACAGCAGCAGAAAAGTTTAGGAAGACATGTTTTAGGAAGTGAAAGCACCAAGTAACTCTGAAGGCAGATTTGCTGGTTTTGGGTAAATAAAAAAAGAAAGTAGGTTGAAAGTCTGTATAAGTAGGAAGATCCCAGGTCCCCTTGAGAAAATAATTTCCCTTCCTAGGCAACGGTTATGGAGTAGAAAATATATATTTTTCAAAAATTATTTGCTGACAGCATACAAATGATATACATGTGAATATATTTGTAGACTTTCATTACAGTGCACACAAAACTCATAATCGTTTGATAGCCTGGGAAACTGTGATTCTCTCCCACTATTGCTCTCTTGCAAGCTGTATTTGTACCTTTTATGCAATACAGTGTGTAGAAAATAGATTTTCAATAAATACGTAATTGACCTTAAAAGAACAATAAGAGCAATGTGCACAAATTGACTTTTTAGTCAAAGCATAATTTATAGGCTGGGAGACTTTAAGAACCTATAACTTTCAAAATCTTGATTTTTTTTTAAATTTGGAAAGGAGAGCTTTATTTCTTATAAAGGGTTACAGCCTGTAAAGTGGCCATTCTGACAAACTAGGAAGCATAGCCTCCTGCCTGAAGCTGGAAACCTACACTTTAAGATAAGCATTTATGCTGAGTGGCATGGACAAATATACATATTCAATAAGCTATAGAAGGAGTCATGAATATTTATGAAAGGAGAAACATGCACATGTGCAATTGAGCTTCAGATCTCTATATAGGTCCCTTGTGCAAAAAATAGTGGCATTAGTATGATCAAAGGTTGAAGTTTTCTGCCCTCTGAGGTCAAAAAGTGAAGCAGAGGACACAAAAACTCTTACTGTGCATTCTCCCTAGACTGGCCAGAAGTACTCTATGATAGGTGGTCTCTTATCAGGCAAAAACGGGGAGAGGCAGCATCAGGTTGTTTGCTGATATTGGTGGTAGAGTCTTATGAAAGAGTAGGTTTCTCTTTAGCACTCAGGGAAGAAGTCTAAGGCTGGTTAGTGAGAGAGGGGGTATAACAAGGTGTATCTTATCTCTTATCCCATCAAGGCCTAGAACTCAGTTTTCTTTTTTTTTCTTTTTCTTTTAAAGATGTGGGATACAAGTTAGGGCTAGATATACAAATGATCATTGTGTAGGTAAAGTTTCAGTCTCACTTTGGTCCCCACCTCACCTGGTTTGAGATCAGGTACCCTTATTGATGACATGTCTCCCCCTCTCTCTTGGCAGTTTCCCATTACTGTCAACAATTCCCTTCTTATAGTATTAGGATAATTGCTCAGGGTCTGCTTATGAGTGAGAACATGTGATACTCAGTTATTTGTTTTTATGATAGATCAATCAGTATTACAGACTCTAAGTCCATTGGAGTTGCTACGAAGTTCATAATTTTGTCCTTCTTATGGCTGCATAATATTTCATCATGTATATGTACCACATTTTTTAACCAGTCTTTTTTTGATGGTTGGTTCCAAAACATGGAACCAAAAACATGGAACCAACCATCAAAAAAGGAACCAAAACATGGAACCAACCATCAAAAAAGGACAGGTTAAAAAAAATGTTGGTTTCATGTTTTTGCTATTGTGAATAATGCTGCATTAAATATGCATGTGCAGGTATCTTTTTCAGAGTGATTTGAGTTCCTCTGGGTATATTCCCAGTAGGGGGATTGTGGGGTCGTATGGAAGGTGGATTTTTAGATCTTTTAGGAATCGCCAAACTGTTTTTCACAAAGGTTGTACTAGATTACGCTCTCTCTAACAGTGTAGAAGTGTTCCCTTTTCCCTGCATCCTCTCCAGCATCTGTTGTTTTTGAGTTATTGATGATGGCCATCCAGACTGGAGTTACGTGGTATCTCAGTGTGGTTTCAATTTGCATTTCTTTGATAATTAGTAAGTCTGAGCATTTTTTATGTATCTGTTGACTGCTTGTATGTCTTCTTTTGAGAGGCATCTATTCATATCTTTTGCCCACTCGTTAATAGGGCTGTTTGTTTTTTTCTTTGTGGACGTTTGAGTTCCTTGTAGATCCAGGATGTTAGGACTTTGTTTAGATATACAGTTGGTGTGGGGGTCCAGCCCCTGCCAGGTCATGAGGTTTCCTGAAGAAGAGACGGATAGGCGAAAGATGAAAATATTATACTCGGACACCTGCTTGTTGAACAGATGACAATTTAATGTTGGTTAACTGAAAGCTTTTATACCATTCATAAAGGGGCAAGACAAAGAAAATTCCTTCACGTACATATCCCTTAAAAGTTACCACCATCGAGTGGTCTCAGCAACAAACAAGCCAAGAACCCTATAAACATTCAATGAGTCTTATTCATAATGCCAAAAATGATAGTTTTAGTCCAAAGTCCCAAATTACAGTCCTTGAAATGTCTCAAGAAAGTTTCCAAGTGCACATTTCTTCATGTAGCAGTAGTTTTCCTTCTGGGGCTTCTATGACCTTCAGAGCTTTGTAATCACCTCTCTTGTCCAAGTGTCTTCATTACTTTTCTCTTATCCTGCAGTGTTTATTTCTAAAGAGAACTCAAAAGAAGCTTTTAGTGATGTTTCCCAGGCTCCCAAAGTTGCTTTCTGTCTTTAGTTAATTTATCATAAAAGTATCCAATTAGTATATTATGAATTCAGTGAAAACCCACTCTACAAATGTTAACTTAGAATTTTAACTGAGTTAAGTAAAAACCTTAATGATTAATCTTCATCCTAAATCTGTGAAAACAGTGTTATAAATCACCCACATAACTCCTAGATAAGTGTTAGAACTTATAATGAATTCATTATCAACTTACTATAAACTTGTGTTTCTAAAAAACCTATGTCTAAACATTAAACTACATAATTCTAAATCAAAAAGGAGTGAATATACTTATATCATTTTTTACTCAAGCAATATCTAGTAACTTATAACCAAGTGAAAGAAAGCATTCTTGATGTGCTTCAGAGTTTAACCCTTGCATATGTTAGAAAAGGCCAAGTGGCATAGTGGGAAAATGAAAAAATGAACCATGACATTCTCAGGTTAGCTGTGAGTACTTTGCATAAACATGCTGTTTTCTTCTTCCACAATTGCACAGAATTCTTCGGCCATACCAAATAGCAAAGGTGGAAGACAGAAGGGTCTCAGCTTCCCAGGCTTGCCCTGCGGCCCGGGATCTTTGGCCCACCAGGACCCTGTCAATCAGGCAGGCCTCCAAGACTGGCTCCCAACAAGTTGGCAAATATTTTTTCTCAGTCTGTGGGCTGTCTCCTTGCTCTCTTGATGGTTTCCTTTGCTTTGCAAAAGATTGTCAGTTTTATGAGGTTCTACTTGTCTATTGTTGGGAGACGGCTGTGGAGACCTGCCTGAACGTTAGGGATCCAGGCAGGCTGCGGACTCTGAGACCGCTAGGACGAGTTCAGGAGCTGAAGGCCCATTGCCTCTTCCCTTCTTTGCTGATTTGGCACGCTCCACTAGCAGGGACTTTAATGATCTAAGCATGAAGTGCTGAGAGTACAACAGGCCTGGCTTACTTTAGGAGTCCATTGTTCCCGTTTCTCACAGACTGCGGTTTCAGCTTTAAACTTAACATAATTCAAACTCAGGTCACATTTGGGAGCCTTTAATATGGTACAAGCTTCTTTAAAGATTTAATAGTATATTTGTAGAATTAGTATATACATACAAAGTGCTGTTTCAACCTTAATAATACAGATAAATATCTAGAGCTACGGCCCAGCACAAGCTTTGGGCTGGACCACGTTCCTAAAGGCCCAGCATGAGCTTTGGGCTGGGCCACATTCCTTAGGAATTGGTTTGGGCTATAATTAAGAGTTTCTATAGTGTAGATAGAATTAGCGTAAAATAGAGAGGAATTGGGATTTAGGCTGGTTATTAGGTGTTGCGTATGCATAGGTTTTAAAAGTTATTGATTATTAGAATATTCTGATATTAGAATTGCTGTACTGCTTTTGAGAAATATTAAACCAAGCATGAGGAACAGTGAAATAGTTTTGGGATCCTCATTCCTCATGCTTGGGGAAACACCTGGTGGGTGGGGGATGCCTCTCATCCACCTGGTTCTATGTTCATGTAAATGTCTTGTGATTTAACTGGGATTGCCCTTCCTCTTACTCCAGGAAACACCTGGTGGGTGAGGGATGCCCCTCATTCACCTGGCTTTGTGTCCATGTAAAGGTTTTGTGATTTAATTGAGATCGTTCTTCCTCATGCCTGAGGAAACACCTGGTGGGTGGGGTCGCCCCTCCTGTACCTGGCTTGTGTTCACGTGGAAGAGTTGTAAGACTGCCTGTGTAAAATTTGGGATAAATACAAGCTGTAAACCCCCAATAAACGGCTTCTGGTCAATCCGTTGAACAGATGTCCACTTTCTTTCTTTCTCTTTATATCTATCCCTCCTTCTTTCTTTCTTTTAATATCTATCCTTATAGAAATGCCAATGCCATCACACCTTCGAAGGGACCCCCTAAATCTCTTTTTGGGGGCTGGCCCCCCAAAGTCTATCTTATCTCTTATGGCATGGGCACTTGGGGTTTTGACGAGGAATTGGTTGCCAGTTCCAATTTCCATAAGGGTGTCTCCTGCATTTTCTAAGCTTCTTATAGTTTGAGGTTTTACATTTAGATCTTTGATACAATTAGAGTTGATTTTTGTGTATGGTGATAGGTAGGGGTTTTGTTTTAATCCTCTTCATGTGGTCAGCCAGGTTTCCCAGCACCATTTACTGAATAAGAGAACTCGATTTTCAAGGTTACTCTGGTGTCCACTTGGCCAAGAGAGGGTCTGTTCAGTCAGTGAGGGTGTTAAGATTTCCTTTCTATTTCTCATTTCCCCCCTTTTGGCTGAGACTTTCCAGAAGCAGTGAAAATGTATTTTGTCCTATACAGTTGCTGGAGTGGTGTAGCTGCCTGCTCTAGGACCATCTTGTCCCTCAATGGGACCCCTGTAGCCAAGGAACTCAAAGCCAAAACACTTAAAGCCAATTAAATGCTCTAGTCCAGATAGAAATGAAAGTGGGCAGGCACTCATCAACCTTTAAAACCCTTTAAACAACATAAGAGGCAAAAACCAAAGCCAAAAGCAAGGTTAGAAAATCTATTTATCTATAAGTCCTGTGTATTGAGCTACTGCAATCTTGGTCCTGCCGGGAGCCGCAATCACTAGCAAAAGTAAGGTAAAAGGGAACTGAAAACAGGAAAAATGCCGGCTGGGAGCAAGGCCCCAGTAAAATGTGGCCATGACGGAGGCAAAGCCCCATGGATCCTGTTGATAGACCTTCCCTAACTTTGAAGGATTGCGTGCATAGGCTTGAGAATGTTCCCTCTTTAATTGAGATAATAGATGCACAAATGGATGATGGCATTTGACAGCAAAAATTATACATAGGCATAATGGAGGTGAGATTGCAGCAAAAGAGGTGCCCCTTAGGGTGTGTAAGGATGTTTTTTAGTAACAGCAGGAGGCCAAGAAAAAGGAATCGACCACTTCCTCATAAACAACAGACCCCAGCTGAGAGCTGGTGGAAAACAACCATTTGAGATAAAAAATAGGTTAAGATATTTTAGGATTAAATAAGTAGTTTAATGAAGATAGAATTTAGAATATGAATAATAAGATAGTAAGATAAGATAAACTAATAAGATAAGAGATGCATAATAGTATAAGTGATAGTTAAGAAAATATAAGGATATAAGGATAGAAATAAGATTAATAGAAATAAAATATATAGTAGTAAGTAAATTAAATAAGACTTAGGGTTAAGGTTTAGCTTTATAGGGTAAGGATATTATAGGCCTATAATAGTAAATAGTTATAAGAAAGTTAGGAAGAAAACCAGGATGTTCATAAATGTTTGACTTAAGAAAAATACCATCTGTGGTTGAAATTGTTAAAAGTCAACCTTATTGTGAGTGCAAAAAGGATGTACGTGGGCATTTGGTTAGCAACATAAGATACATTTGTGGGTACAGGGCTGAGTGGAAAACCTATATAAGCTTGTGAAAAATAAATAAAAATTGACAGAGTCTTGAGCTCTCCCCAGGAAGAGGATTCCTGTCGTTTTCATCTTTTCTTTTTCGCTGCTTCCCAATTCCCCGGTCTCAAGCCCTGACTCTCTCCTGGAGCTGGACTCCAGCATGGTCCTAGTTATAGACTTGTAGCAATTAAATGTCTGAAACATAAACATTTTGCTAAAACTATTTTTTTTTTTTTTTGAGTTGGAGTCTCACTCTGTCACCCAGACTGGAGTGCAGTGGCCACTCCCGGCCACCGCAGCCTCGACCTGCTGGGCTCCGGTGAT